>NC_090226.1:17257500-17480000 GCF_024489055.1 Chanodichthys erythropterus
ACATGCTGCTATTAGCTTAGTGTCACATAAACCTCTTAATGTCTTCCAAACTTTGCAGGCCCAGACAGCCCCCATAATATTTGATAAAATATTATAACCCCTAATAAGTGTTACATTTTTAGGCTGGTCTGCCTTAGAGGTCGAACAGCACTCGTCAATGTCCAATCAAATCACTGACTGAGATGGCCAATCAAATCAAAGTAGGTGGGACTTACTGTTCACAGAAGATGAGTGCGAATTCCATCGCAAGTGTTTAAGACGCAAGTTGCAAAACATTTAAAGGATTAGTTCACTCAAAAATGAAAATAATGTAATTTATTACTCACCCTCATGTTGTTCCACACCCGTAAGACCTTCGTTAATCTTCAGAACGCAATCCAATGGCCTGCATAGCCAGCAATGACATTTCCTCTCCTTCCATTAATGTACTAAAACATTTAAATCAGTTGATGTGAGTACAGTGGTTCAATATTAATATTATAAAGTGACGAGAATATTTGTGGTGCGCCAAAAATATAGTGATGGCCGATTTCAAAACACTGCTTCATGAAGTTTTGGAATGTTATGAATCTTTTGTGTCGAATCAGCGGTTTGGAGCGCTAAAGTCACCTGATTCCAGCAGTTTGGCGGTTTGACACGCGATCCGAATCATGATTCGACACAAAAGATTCATCACACTCCGAAGCTTAATGAAGCAGTGTTTTGAAATCGGCCATCACTATATAAGTCGTTATTTTGTGTTTTTGGCACACCAAAAATATTCTCGTTGCTTTATAATGTTAATATTGAACCACTGTACTCACATGAACTGATTTAAATATGTTTTTAGCACATTAATGGATCTTGAGAGAGGAAATGTCATTGTTGTCTATCCAGGCCTCACTGAGCCATCGGATTTCAACAAAAATATATTAATTTGTGTTCTGAAGATGAACGAAGGTCTTACGGGTGTGGAACGAAATGAGGGTGAGTAATTAATGACATTATTTTAATTTTTGGGTGAATTAACCCTTTAATATTTGACAACTGTTTTATGATAGAAAAGATCGGTGACTGACAGTAATATAATGCAAACTTCTCCAAATGTTTCACCGTTTTGAATCAAAAATATGCTATGAATTACATGATTCATGTAATTTATAACTGAATGTGACGAGACAAGAAAGGTTTTGCATTTTTTACATATTATCAAACATATGACTAAGGGAGAGTGCAAAAAATATATTATTTGCAAATAGTAAACAGTCATTATTCAGTAGAAAACCATTCAGTTCATTTCAATAACTGTGAATAGTTCATTAATTACGGAATGATTTTAATTAATCTATAAAGCAGCTCTGGAGAAATCACTGATGTCATCATCCAGCTCAGTTCAGAGCATTCAAGTCAATATTATCCCGCGATTTCCCAGACAACGCTTAAGCTTAGTCCTTAAATAAAATGCATGTTTGAGCTGTCTTAAAGGGTTAGTTTACCCAAAAATGAAATTTCTGTCATTAAGTACTCCACACCCTTAAGACCTTTGTTTGTCTTCGGAACAGAAATTAAGATATTTTTTGATGAAATCCGTGGGCATCTGATTCACATAGGCAGCAACGTCGTGCGGAACACGGAACACGGAAGCTCTTCAACCAAAATAGTATAGCAGTATGACAGGGAACAGACAAATTTGTTGAATAAAGTCATTATTTTTGTTTTGTTTTTGCACACAAAAATTATTCTCATCACTTCATAACATTAAGGTTGAACTACTGTTGTCACATTGACTATTTTAACTATGTCTTTAATACCTTTCTGGACCTTAAAAGGTGCGATGAAGTTGTTATTTCCTCATAAATATTGTAATGTGTTCCAAAGACAAACAAAGGTCTTACGGGTTTGGAACGACATGAGGGTGAGTAATAAATGACACAATTTTCATTTTTGGGTGAACTAACCCTTAAACTGAAAGCAGCTTGCCAGTGTCAGTGTCATTGTTTTGTCTCAAGATGCAAACCAGTAATGTTTTCTTTTTTTTTAAGGCACATTTATAAAAACTACTTAAATGCCCTAATTGGACTAAGGGCTAGTTCTAGTTTAATCTAAGCCCTGTCTGCGAAACCAGGCTCAAGTTTCCCCAACTAAGCAAGCCAAAAGGCGACTGTGGCAAGGAACCCAAACTCCATCGTTGAAATCAAAATATAAAAACTTTGGGAGAAACCAGGCTCATTCGGGGGACCAGTACTCCTCTGGCCAAACAAACGAACATAGTGTGGTTTAATTCCAGGCTGCATCAAAAGTGAGATTGTGGATTGATATCATTCAGAAATATCATCCAGTTGCTTCTGCTTGAAGATCGGGATGCTTTACACCAGCATTTAGTGGGAGGGGAGTTGAAGCTGGCCATAGGGTCTGTGCAGAGGTCTTGTTCTCGTGGCTTTCGCTGAGGTTGTAAAAGATTCACAGTGTGCTTAGAATCAGGATGAAGTTAGTTTACTGCAGATCGATCTGTAGGAGCCATATATTAGTTCCACTCATCATCTTTACGTTTGTTTTCTTGTTAGCTTTCATGAGGATGAATTCTATAGGTCACAGTCATCAATACTTGCTTGCAATGATAAGTTTGATTTTGTTTTTGCTCTTAGTGCTATGATACATTTTATAAAATAAAATTATATATAACATTATTATGTTACTATATTATGCAGTTAAAAATATTTCCATCTGTTTTTTTAAGATTTACACATAAATATATATATATATGGAAAAGTCCTTTAAATTGAACCAAGTGATGTTCAAATGCTGTACATATTAAAGGTGCCCAAGAATGCTTTTTCACAAGATGTAATATAAGTCTAAGGTGTCTCCTGAATGTGTCTGTGAAGTTTCAGCTCAAAATACCCCATAGATTTTTTTAAAATTAATTTTTTTAACTGCCTATTTTGGGGCATCATTAACTATACACTGATTTTGGCAGCGCCGCCCCTTTAAATGGTGTGCTCCCTGCCACACAAGCTCTCGACTATATTACAGTGCATTTACAAAGTTCACACAGCTAATATATAACCCTCAAATGGATCTTTACAAGATGTTCGTCATGCATGCTGTATGCATGCTTTGAATTATGTGAGTAATTATTATGAATTATTAAAGTATTTATTATGATGTTTATGTTTGATTCTGAATGAGTTTGAGAGTTCTCTGTGGCTAACGGCTAATTCTACACTGTTGGAGAGATTTATAAAGAATGAAGTTGTGTTTATGAATTATACAGACTGCAAGTGTTTAAAAATGAAAATAGCGACGGCTCTTGTCTCCGTGAATACAGAAAGAAATGATGGTAACTTTAACCACATTTAACAGTACATTAGCAACATGCTAACGAAACATTTAGAAAGACAATTTACAAATATCACTAAAAATATCATGCTATCATGGATCATGTCAGTTATTATCACTCCATCTGCCATTTTTCACTGTTTCACTCTTGCTGGCTTACCTTGTCTGTGCACAGATCCAGACGTGAATACTGCCTTTCCTTGTCTAATGCCTTGAACATGGGCTGGCATATATGCAAATATTGGGGTCATACATATTAATGATCCCGGCTGTTACGTAACAGTTGGTGTTATGTTGAGATTTGCCTGTTCTTCTGAGGTCTTTTAAACAAATGAGATTTATATAAGAAGGAGGAAGCAATGGGGTTTGAAACTCAATGTATGTCTTTTCCATGTACTGAACTCTTGTTATTTAACTATGCCAAGATAAATTCAATTTCTGATTCTAGGGCACCTTTAAATTAAAGTATGAAATTATTAAAAATTATAAAATTAAGAAAAGTTTATATTATATTATATTATAAACTGTACTGCTCTGATTGTAAGTCTATTCTGCTTAATATTGTACCTCACAGCATCCTAACAAACACTGGCTCATGGATGATTGATGTGAGCAGAGAGGGAAGCTGAGACATACGCTATCATAACCCCACAGTAAAGACATTCTCAGCTCCAGCTCACTGCGGATGCTTCATTCAGCAGGTAATTAAAACCATGGTATCTGTCTGAGACATCTTCACATACTGCGACACAGCTAGAAAGCTATTCATTTCCCCTTTGTGCACTCCACGATGTTATGAGGAGACATTGTTGATACATTAAAAGGGAAAAACAATCCCTTTTCCATATGCACTAATGATTCTGGAGTGCATGTTCTGAAGATCTGTCTTCATTTACACAGTTTTGACCCCAAGCCTAACCCTGAGATCATGAAGCGGCATAATGAAAGATGTGTTTGGGGGCTAATGTACTGCTGTGGTCCTCCTTCTCGCCATTGAAGGGGAGGATGTTGCCAAAAAAAAAAAAACACCTTAGAAATGCAATGCTTTATGTGGCAGCATAAACACAAACTGGACGTGAGTGAGAATGGAGGTTCAATATCAGCTCAATGGACAGCATGCCCTGAGAATGGTTTGTGTGCTTTTATGGGTTCTTCTCCCCTTAAGCATTAGAAGCAAAACATTATGAGACTCATAAAATCATGCTGTTGTTATATATTGTGAGAGCCCCTACAGTGTTTTAACCAGCCTGGACAGGCTCGCAAGCTGTTCTAAGAATTGGAAATAAAACAAGATGAGTTTGTCAAGAAAAGGCTCTTAGAATATGAGCAGTGCATTTAAGTTATGTTATAAGCATTCTCCCCTCTATATGAATGCATTCACTCAGCAGCAGTTCTGTTTGCAGTATCATATATTTGGGTTAGTTTTAGGACTTGTTTTTGCACTTACAATGTTGTATATTTGTACTTTTTAGAGCTTTACTTTCATGTATTTATTGACTATTTAGGGCTCGAGCACCGATGGTGTGAGGACCCTATTGTAATTGCTCGGTCAATTCTTCTTCTCTGAAATGAATCACATTTTTGAGGGCCTAAATATGCTCGAAAACTCATGAAACTTTGCACACACGTCAGAAGTGGTGAAAATTTACGTCTGATATGGGTTTCAGAATTAGGTGTGGCAAAATGGCTCGATAGCACCACCTACAAAATTTCAATTAAGCAGCCTTCACGCTACGTTTCTTGTACAAGTATGAAATTCGATAGACACATGTAACAGCCCAATACCTACAAAAAGTCCTGGGTGCAAAATCTGAAAACCCAACAGGAAGTTATTTTGAATTTTCTCTGCAAGATTTTTGCCATTTCCATACGTTGTACTTTAACAAACTCCTCCTAAGTCCCTTTAAGACAAGTCATCTCACTTTGCGGCCATCTTTGAAACGCCTCTCGGGCATCCTGGGCATCATGCAGCTCCTATCTCTTTGAATGGGGAAACATCAAATTCTCCAAAACTGTTCACCAACCTTACGATTAAATTTCATATTTGAAATCACCAATGAAATCTAACAACAACCAGCTCATAAATTTAGTTTCTAAATGCTTGAATCATGACAAAATAAACTGTATTTTTCAGGCTGGATCAAGCTAATGCGCAGACCTAAATACGTGTCTCTTCGGAGTCTGACTGTTTCTATTGAAACCGGTGATTCTAACGGCTGCTGAAGTGACGCGATGACTTTACCAGTCAGCGATTGGCTCTTATTTAGAAGGCGGGGTTTATTCCGCCATATTGCGCGTTACACTTTCTCCCATTCAAAACAATACAGAGTGACACGTCTTGTGTTATTCTATAGTCTTTGGCTTTAATTAGATCACCATCATATTTGGTCAGTCTAATTTAAAGGCCTTTGCAATGTTAAATTGCGAAGATCTTGAGTTTTCGCTGAAGGGTGTGTCCGTGGAGACCTGACAAATTTTGATGTTTCGCCATGAAACAGGAAGTTGTTGTAACTCCTAACCTGCCTCAAACTTCACATGTGTGATAAGAGTCCCTGGCCTGAAGACATCTACATGCCAATATAGTTATAGTTAGTCATAGCGCCACCTGCTGGCAACAGGAAATGGCATGTTTTGCACTGTAATTCACACCCAGAATATTTCAATATGCCACAAAGTACCAAACATACTAGAAACATGTTAAATCATGCAACACTTGGCTTAGTGCTAAAGTATGTGATCAATGCCACGAAACAGGAAGTTGTTGTAACTGAGGCATACAACGTCCGATCTGCTCCAAACTTCATGTTTGATAATAGTCCTGGCCTGAAGCTGACCATGACAATATTCAGTTATAGTCAAAGCGCCACCTGTTGGCAGCAGGAAGTGTGGCAAATGATTTTGCCATATTTCTTCTGTATTTACTCGCTTACATGCATGTCACCCACTATTCACTGTTTTCCTAAGGCCACCAGGTGGTGGTGGCCCCGGGTGCAAGGGCCCTTTCATTGCTGCTTGCAGCTTTAATTGTATTATTATCATTTTTATTAATATCTTGAATTAGTTTTTATTTTCAGTTTATTTATTTATTGTTATTTATTTATTTATTTTGTAATTTTGTAATGTGCATTTCTCATTTTTATTAGTTTTATTTATTTTAATATTTTGATTTGATTCATTTTTATTTCAGTTTTAGTTCAGTTTTTGTTTGTTTAGTTGTTTTTGTTAGTAAACGCAGTTGTCAGTCCGAACAGTGAATGTGTGCACAGAGCCCATGTGATTTGCCAAAATATGCATGTACTGATATAGGTATAACATTACTGTCTAATAAAATTATTCCATAATTCCCAATCAGGATAAGCTGTATAATCTGTCTAGAAAAGGTCCATAGTACATGCATACACACACACACACACACACACACACACACACACACACACACACACACACACACAAGATTAGTCCGTGTGAGGTTACTCTGAGAGTAAGCTGTGTAAAAGCTGCCACATAAATCAAATCAGACATGTTTTAGGTTGGTAAAAAATGGGGTTCAGGCCATTTCAGTAGCCCCGTATAATGTGTGAAATGAGCCCCAGTGCTGGCTCAGCATTTCCCCTGTGCATTGTGCAAAAATCAGGAGGTAAATAATAGTCTTTCATGTATAAAAACTATTAACACCTGATGTGATTCCAGCTATGAGGGACCTTAGTGGTGATAAGATGGTGGTTATTAATATACAGTCTGTGATTGCTCTCATGAGCATATATTTATGCTTGACTGAATCATATGTGTTATGTATCTTTGGTGTTGTAGCTTCCATTTTTCACAGATTTTAAGTGATCCACAATAAACCATTATTGTGGTACAGAATGTTCAAAGATGTTTCTGTGCATACTCATTAGCATCATCCAAACTTTACAGAGGGATATTTACAGCTCATTATCAAGTTCACAGAGCATCTTTTCACTCTAATGGAACATATTTAGTGGCTGCCATGATGTTAATGTATATGAGTTTATTCACTAAAGAAATAATCAGGCAAGCCTGAAAGTCAAGTGAAATTGATCCATTTTAAAGGGGGGTTATCATAATGATAAATGAATAATGAAAAGGGCTTTTTGGATGCTTGGCTTGTAATAGCTTCAATTCTTCTTGTGAGTGAATTGTTAATTGTTAAGCAAGCATAACTGATATCACACAATCAATTTAATTGTATACTGAAACCACTTAATATCAATATGTGGCATACAGTACACTATACTGTATATAGTATATATGTGTGTAATTGTATGTAATATGCAATTAGTCTTTCTTTCTTTCATCCATCCATCCGTTCATCCGTCCATTGTATCACCCGATGTTAAATAAGCAAAGTAATAGTAATGACCCATGGTGGTTTGGATGTAACATTGCGTCCTGAATGGTTAAAGACAGTGTATGAGAGTGTTGATTTACTCTAATTGTATTACTGCTTTGAGTTTTACAATATCTTTGTCTGTCTTTGCTTCTCTAGGTCAGTTCAAGGTCAGTTCAGGTAAATGCAGCAGGAGTTCAAGGTAGGTGAAAAAGCCTCTTGTCACATAGACCATCCCTCACAGAGACAGTCATGGTCACAATTAAGCTTTATGATGGCACTTCATGAGCCCATGGGCCGTTTGTTTAGACAGTCCTCATCTAATCATCAACACATGATCAAATTTGTGAAAGCTGCCTCTTGCAGAGTTACCCACACTTTTTGATAATGTCTAAATATATTCATAGAGCGCCCATGGGTCTAAATGAATTAGCAGTAGAGGGGTTATAAATGGAGTAATAAACCAAAGAGAGAGAGGAAACTAAAGGGAAAAGGGGACATAGTCACCCGCTCCTGTCGTGAGCCCAGCTGGCACCTCCACACAAACATGCAGTGTTAATGCTTTCGCACACACATTAAAAACAAACATACAAAATTGAAACAGTTATATTGCACAAAACCTCTTTTGAGCATGTATATATGCACACGAACTCCATAAACTGTCATATAAACTCCCACAGCTACCACTGTTCCTGCCAAAAGCTCACAGCACATATATACTTTTATAGGTAGCCAAGGAGGTGGTGGACTAGTTTTTAATCTTACCTTTATTGTGTATGGTCCTCGGTGTGGGATATATTTTGACAAGATGAACAACATAATAAAGCGGAGGTTTCTTTTAATGTTATCTTTATTTCTCAATGTCAGTTTCTCTTTGTAGCGGATTTGTCCTATTGCTGAGAGTCAGCTTTGTAAATGTAACCCCTTCTGTACGAACCAACCACTCTAAGCGGGACTCGAACCCAGTGCGCGGACATGGGAGTCAGGCGCTCAGGCTAAAGATCGTAGTTGCTAGAGATCTTAAGATCAGGTTTACACGCATGGCTCTTACAGGCCTACATCTGTTACACTCACCCCCCTAAACCTCACTCCCATCTGCGTCACGGCACCAATGTAACCCCTCCTGTTCAAACTGCCCACCCTAAGCGGGACTCGAACCCTGGTTTGCTGGCATGGGCGATCAGGGGAGTGATTTTTACACGTACAGCTCTTACCGGCCTACATACGTTACATAAACATATGAACAATTGCACCACAGAGGTGACTTGTTGAGGCTGAAAACTGTCTGTAGTTGACAGAAACTCACTTTTAACCTGTGTTGCCATGGCAGCAGAGCATCAGTGCAACACATCCATCATATGTGACTAAATGCCGCTGATATTGGGATGTACGAAGCTTGTCATAGAATGGAACAGAATGGAATCACACTTCAGCACTTTGGAAGGCAAGTCTTTTGGTTGTTAGTATACCCAAAAATGAAAATTATTTACTTGCTCTTGAAAGGGAACATGTTGGTGTTACACAATGTAAAGGTGCGGTCATTCTGCAATATTTTGCAGACAAAAAAGGTCTATTGTCAATAGTGTAGCGATGTATGAAACAGCTCAAACAGAAGTCACTTTTAAACCATGAAGCTTTTTGTTGGTCAACACGGTGAATTCGCATGACCAACTTGAACCCGATGCAAAGTCTATGTGGGGAAATGTTTCGCATTCATACAAAATTCCAGATTATGTGGATTCCTTTTGAAATTACTGGATTTTTCTTAAGAAAGTTCACCAAACTGTGGTAAATATGACTGCAGCTTATGAAATACTTGATGGCCATTACATCAAAACCTGTACCTGAAGAGGAGATACTCTTATTATAATAGATGTGAAATATTTTAAGAAGGTGTAAAAGTATTATAGAAACAGTAAAAGACTAAAATAGTCTGTGCTGTGCAAGTCCAGAATGTCTATATTATTAATGGTTCTGAAAAAGACACAAACATGAATAGAAATTCAGCAAAACATTTCTGCTGATGTGGTGCAAGTGTGTGAATAAAGGATGATCTGTCATTGCCTGTTCATCCTTGACTGTATGTTCAAGCTGGAAAATAATGTGTGTGTGTGTGTGTGTGTGTGTGTCTGTGTGTTTAATGTGTATAAAACAGGCATGTTTTTAAAGATGACCTCAGCAAAGGTTGTCCCCATCTCACTGAATGGACCTGAGACACTGACTCCTGAGGGAATCCCAACAGAGCACTGGTGAGTGTCACCTTACTTTACCTTCAGTATCTCAGACTTAATCAGGTTCCAATCAATTCACCTCAGAAAGATCAGTTGTGTTTCAATATAGCTGATTGATTATGGCAGAACTGAGTTTTTGCTGAAAGGACTGGACAGTTTTTTGCATTGATTTAACAAAAGGACAGAAAAGGGGCACGTTAGGTGTGAAACTGTCTGGATTGTGGCTTTAATTGCAGCCTATTGTTGTGGATTTATTGATTATTGGCTAATCAATAAATCTGTTGCATGGTTGTTTGGTTGTTTATCGCTAGTCTTTCTAAAAGTGACTTATTGAACTGATTCTGTCCTACCTCGTTTCCAAAATGCAGTGATGATAATGCCTTTCTGTGCTGTACTTGGTAACGCTGTCTGCTCTTGTCTTGCCCCAAAATAATTTTGATTCCAAAGGATTTATTTAAAGGTTTAAAAAAAATAAAAAATAAACCCAGCCTATAACAATAGCCCATCTGTTGCTTAACAATCTGAAAACCAGCTTTACAGTCTATCAAAGCTTGTTTTTTTTTCATAGGAGCTGGGCAAAATATTCTTATCTGTCTAATCTGTAAAAGTCAAAGGCTATGGAAGCAGCCAAACCTTGTTAAAAAGAAGTGAATTTAATGTACTGAATGTGCAATTGTAGTGTACTTCACATCTTAAAAGCATATTAAAAAACTGTACTTGCGGATAATGCAATATTATTAAAATACAAGGTCACTTGACTGTACTAAAAGAGAGTACACTTTGTAATAATTCATTATTAAATTTATTAAATCATAATTAAAAGTTTTACTGTAAAGTACACTTTAAATCATTGTTTTAATAATATTTTTCATGTTAAAGTACACATTTGATGTGTTTTAATAATATTTTTTCATGCTAGAAGTGTACTTTTGATGTGTTTTAATAATATTTTTTCATGCTAGAAGTACACTTTTGATGTGTTGACTAACATACTAAAGCCCTCGTTGTCACAATTATGTTTAGTTAGTGTTACTTTCATGGACTTTTAGTTTATTTATCGGCAGATTCCTGTTTCCTTTGTCTTTGTTTCCCACCACTAATCTGCTTCTATGGACATTGGACACTGATTCAATCACCTCACCTGTTAGTATTTTAGTTCATGATCTCCTGTATAAATGCTCTCTGTTTTCAGTTCCTCATTAGTTATGTTTCCATCCAAAGTCGCATATTTAACTAAAGGAAAATTTGGAATATTACATAAAAAAATATTTGCAAATAAAGCACTTTTCCATCCAATGAGTTGAAGAGAACAAGGAATCAAGGAATTTATTCTGTAAATGTGTTTCGTATCGAATAAAAAATGTATCCAACTCATTTGAGAGCATACTTTTTTGCAACATGTTCTCCAACCAATACGCCTATATAGGTCGTTTGTCACTTCCCTGAAATACAACCCATAGGAGGTTTACTAAAGTTGCACCCCTATCGACAACACTTTCATTTTAATGCATTGTTCCCTTTTATCTGCATCATATTTCGGGTTTTGCGTGGCTCAGTATACAACAATATGCAATCATGAGATCATGCGATCGTGGGTTCGATCCCAGGGAACGCATGTGCTCATAAAGTGTATATGCACTATAAATCACTAAGGGTAGGTTTAGTGTTGGGGTAGGTGTAGTTGTTAATAAAAAAAATAGTTTTGCTAAATGGAAATAGGACAAATGGTGTAAAAAGTCCACACATTGTATTTAAATGAACAGGCATTTTGAATGGTAACGACAGTCATCATTTCATGACGAGAGACGTAACACGCTCATTATTTTTACGTCAGCTAGGGGGCGCATGACCTTAAAGGTGCCGTAGAACGTCTTTTTAAAAGATGTAATATAAGTTTAAGGTGTCTCCTGAATGTGTCTGTGAAGTTTCAGCTCAAAATACCCCATAGATTTTTTTTTTTGGGGCATCATTAAATATGAGCCGATTTAGGCTGCGGCCCCTTTAAATGCTCACGCTCCACGCCCACAGAGCTCGAGCTTGCCTTTAGCAGCATAAACAACGTTTACACTGCTAATATAACCTTCAAAATTGTTCTTTACAAAGTGTTCATTATGCAGCATGTCTAATCGCATAAGTATTTATTTTGAAGTTTACATTGATTCTGAATGAGTTTGAGGCTATGCTCTGTGGCTAAAGCTAACATTACACACTGTTGGAGAGATTTATAAAGAATGAAGTTGTGTTTATGAATTATACATACAAAAATGAAAATAACGACAGTCTTGTCTCCATGAATACAGAAAGAAACGATGGTAACTTTAACCACATTTAACAGTACATTAGCAACATGTTAACTAAACATTTAGAAAGACAATTTACAAATATCACTAAAAATATCATGATATCATGGATCATGTCAGTTATTATTGCTCCATCTGCCATTTTTCGTTATTGTTCTTGCTTGCTTACCTAGTCTAATGATTCAGCTGTGCACATCCAGACGTTTTGCCCTTGTCTAATGCCTTGAACATGGGCTGGCATATGCAAATATTGGGGGCGTACATATAAATGATCCCGACTGTTACGTAACAGTCGGTGTTATGTTGAGTTTGCCTGTTCGTCGGAGGTCTTTTAAACAAATGAGATTTATATAAGAAGGAGGAAACAATGGAGTTTGAGAGTCACTGTATGTCATTTCCATGTACCGAACTCTTGTTATTTAACTATGCCAAGATAAATTCAATTTTTAATTCTAGGGCACCTTTAAAACGTAAGGTTGTATTAAGATGCTCGAAAAATGACCTATAAGGTTGGTTGTTTTTGGAGGACAGTTTGTGTTTTTTATGTGCATCTTCCATCCAGCATTTTTTTTTCTGCGATATCCCAAAATGAGCATAAAAATAGGTGGATGAAACATAGCTAATGTCTGGTGTTGTTTGTGTACTGCACACTGTTTTGTAGAGTTTGCTCATTGTTTGGATTACCTGATTCTGAGTTATTCATTAAACCTTGTGTTATTTTGATCCTTTTTCATATTTCTTCATCATATTTGGACTAAACATTACACATGTAAAGTAGGCTAATTGATTATAATTTTACCTGTAAAGTTAATATATTTTAAAAATACTAAATTGTATCTTTATCATTACAAATGTGTAATTATAAATATATTTAAATACATTACATATAAGTTTTAATAGAAATGACATTAAAGTATTTTAGAGACAATAGAAAAATGAAATTACATATGATGTATTTAAGTCCTATTTAAGTGAAAAGGTTCAGTAAATTGCATTTAATAAAAATTCAAAGCAAAAAAGCATGTACCTGATGCATGTCCAAGCTTTGCAGAATATCTCAAGATGCTTCATCTGCATCGAACTATATAGTTTTGTATGTATTAATACATTTACATCAAGTATTTATTGAGAAACCTGATTTACCAGTGATTGTGCCTCCCTAATTTCACCTTCATTACTTACGACGTTTAGATACATGGGAGCGGCTGACAGCGAAGGCCAAAAGAGGTTAGAAAACACAGATATTTTTAAACTTAGTATCTGCATCCGTTCAGTCTCATTGGGCTGAAAGATGTTAAAACAGTCACAGGAAAAAGTAAATTCAGACCAGGGGACTTTTTTCACAGAGGTATTGTTCCCCTTGGGACCTGCAGAACAAAAGATCAGCAATTTGGTCTTGCTAATCAGCTTGGAAATTATTCTTTTGCACAGACCTGAGATCTGTTTTGTATTGGCTTTAGTAAGGGTTGAGCAAGGGAAGCCAGCTCTTGGATCATTGTGGCCTAATGAGGGTCTCTGTCATGCTGCTCTGTGTGCAGCTGTAAGGCGCATGTGTTTGTGTTTGCATTAGAATACTAAGCAAAACAGAATGTGAGAATGAATGTGACGGAAAAGGGCAGCCAGGCACTCTGCACCATTTTTCAAAAGAAATCAAGCTCTCCGGGGTCCATAAATCTATTGTGCTAAAGGCTATAGGCTAGTGTTTGACTGGCCCATTGTGCTGCGCTTTTAAAGGCCAAGCCACAAGTCTTTTTATGAGGCTTCCTGAGACTTTTATTCATGAACTGTAAATCGATGTTATTACAGTGCAGCTCTGAGGATTGTGTCTTTCTGAGAGGGGTATGGAGGCAAAACAAGAGACTTGTTATTAAGACCTTCCCTCCTGCTTAGCATAACCCACCTGTTAAAAATCTCATTAATCACTCTATCTCTCCCTAAGAAGGTACTTGAATCAATTTTTCCCATCTCAACATTTGAAAATGGCAAAATACCTCCGTGATAATAATGCTGCTTTCACGTGCTATTGGAAACATCTTCCCACTCATGAAGTGTTTTGTTGTCGGAAAGAATAGGAATTCAGGATACCAGGTTTACTCATGCCTATTTTATCTTTTTATTTATTATCTTTTTAAAGCCAAAATGTATAGAAAATATTTAATTTTAAATAAAATGAATCATCCCATTTATTGACAACTACATAAATTCACCAATTCTAGATAGTCAGCTTGCTAACGATTCTGGATACATGCTATTTTCTCAGTGTATAAAACATACAATATACTTCAAATGGTTATTCATACATGTAAATATGCACTACTTTAATGACAACAAGCTGTTGAGTAAAAAGTTAATAAAGAACACGTCACAGCAGCAGTAATCGTTCTCTCCTCCACCATTTTATGGCACACCCAACTCAGAAACTCTTCAAGTTTCCCAGTAGTAAATATGACTTGAGAGGGCATTCATGTCCAATTACTGACTAGGAAACTCGTATTTACGATAATTCCGATAGCATGTGAAGGCAGCACCAGATCTGAAATGAGTACCACTCACTGTCACAGTTACTTGGTCACATCTTGAATTTTTTAAAGTTTAAAGTTTTACATTTATTGTAGTGCAACTGTTTTACAGTACTGGTTTGTAAGAATTTATTCCCTTAAAGGGTTAGTACACTCAAAAATTAAATTTTTGTTATTAATTACTGACCCTGTAAAACGTTCCACTCCTGCAAGACCTTCGTTCATCTTCAGAACACAAATTAAGATTTCGGATCCCTTTTTTTGGGATACTTTTTTGGACCTTGAATGTGGTAATTATGTTGCTTTCTCTTGGGGATCAGAAAGCTCTCAGATTTCATCAAAAATATCTTAATTTGTGTTCCGAAGATGAACGAAAGTCTTATGTGTGTGGAACGACATGAGGGTGAGTAATTAATAACAGAAATGTCATTTTTGGATTAACTAACCCTTTAATGTGGCTTTTTTCTTCATTATTATATCGGTGCAATTGTGCCATCCTGACATTTTTGACTTTATGCTCTGAAAGAAAAATCAATTAATACATCCTTGCAAAAAGACATTGACCCTATTAATGCAAATGAACACAAGGTTAAAAACTGCTGCATAACAGACTGTTACAGTTGCTCTATAATCTTTAACTACACATATGCACTCTTCTATAACCCTGCATGGCCAGCGGTGTTGTATTGATTTGGCTTGAGAGGTCTTGGACTCCACAGGGAGTGCAGTCTTTGTTTGCTATTTTTGATGAAGTGCTGACTCCTGGCTTCACCTGTTTTTCTCCGGCAGTGTGTCATTGGTCGAGGGACTGGGGGAAGGTGAGAGTGTTTGTGTAGCTGTGCTTTTGAGTTGCCTAAGAGTGCTGATGCCATTTTTCTTTCATGTTCTCTTCTGTTGGGAAATATGACTGTCTGACATCTGGAGATCACAGACTGGAGTGGAGCAGTCTGTTTTCTGTTGAATTACAAAGTACCATCATATTAATGAATAATTAAAATTACTGGTACTAAAAAAGTTTTTTTTAAGTAGAATAGCTTACGATAAATGGATGATCAATGAAGTGACAATCCCTTTAATAATGTAATCCATTAATTGACCCTTTTCACATTTCCAGGATTCTCAGAAGCAGAAGTTGTCATAGTTGGGAAAACTTAGTGGGGAATGGGAGACGACAGCAAATATAATTTTTGTAGTTCCATTTGCTCCAATATCAAAAAAAAAAAAAAAAAAAGTGTTTCTATGATTTTCCAAAAAATATAGAGATATTGATTATGTTGGTCAGAAGAAAGATGTCAAATTTGCCGTCACTCCCTCATTGTATTAGTGCTAATTTTTTTTTTTTTTTTTTGTCAAGATAATATAACACAATATATATTGCATTATAAATGTGCATTATATTTTTTTATAATATGAAAATATGAAAAACTTTACTAGATTTGCAATATTGATAATTGAAAACACGTCAACAAACGATGTTGATAACTGAAAACACGTCGGGAAAAAATTATGTAACATTGAATTTGACACAAATCAGTGAGACTTCCTTCTATGAAAACATTTTGCAGTTTTAACTGTCCGAATGTACCTTTTTAGTACAATAATACTCTGCTTTTTTCAGCTAGCCAGAATTTAGAAACATTCAGTGTGTTCTTTTAAAGGCAGGTGTTATGAGAAGGGTGTTGAGAGACTCATATGAGCTCTGGGAAAAGTCATTGACCCTCTTTCCCAATCAGTTTCCTGTTTAGGTCAGTTCTGTGAATACATGTGTGTGTTTATGAGTAAAAAGTTGGTTTCTGACATGTTTTTCCTCTTATCCCAGGCATGTGCCATAATGCAGCCATCCAGGTGGAGGGGCACAGAGCTCTGCGGATCTGCTCGGTCAGAAATATTTGTTCACAGAAGTTTAAAAACATGTTTTTATCCTGTGCATATAGACCACATCTGCAGGGTTATTTATCTCAGAGCTATTCTTTCAGTCACCCCTTCAATTACAATGCCTACAAACACACTCCGCCATGTGCCCGTCCCCACAGACGAAAACACATTCGTCTGATAAAACACAAAAAAGGTCAAATTTAGTGCCATAGTATACTTTCCAGTAAGGGACACAATTAGCACAGCAAAATGCCAGCTGTATGCTATCTTTGGCTGCGGTTTGCCATTAAAAGAACAAAAGAAGAGGCACATTAGCTAGAAATGGACCACTAGCAGACTTCAAAGTATCAGCCTAATGTGAGAAAGCTTGAATAATTTATATTTAAAATTTATTCTGAAATATTAGATTATTTTGAGAACACTGTTTTTGAGAAGGTAGATTTCTGTTAAATGTTGTCATTCAAGCTGTCGGACAGTTTACAGGAATAACAATGTTTCCTGTGAAAGCTCATGTGACGCTGTAGCTGTTGTAAATATTTGTCTTGAGACGGGTCAAGGCCACAAAACAATTATTTTATGGTGTTTACTAATGTCTAGCTCATAATGCAAATTGTTTATAGAAATTTGATATCCATTTCAGAAGCCAAATTGATCTCTAGAGAACAACAAAAGACAGAAATTAATTAATAGTCAGTGATGTTTTTAAATTGAGAAACATGCTGAACATATGGCTTATTCCCTTGTGCTACACTCCTACATCTTAGCACTGCTATCCTATTGTTCGTGGTTTTCTTCTGACCTTCAGTTTGCAGACAGATAGAGAGAAAGAAAGAGAGAAAGAAAGAGAGAAAGAGATACTGTATTGTATGAATACATGAGTCCTGTGGAGTTATATGTAATACGTCCTATGGAGTTTGCCACCTAATGTTTGAGGGCTTTACTTGTGATATAAGCTGTCAACATGGAGCCCCAGGTGGCTGACAGTTTCTCTCCTGAGTTTCAGGACTGTTGTCTGGCCTTGAACATAGAACTGCAGCATCTCAGCTGGGGGTTATCTTGTCTTACAATTCTGTGTTCATTAGGCTTTAACAAAGGCTCTGTCAGAAAAATATCTGATTTGGTGGAGATAGCCTATATGGCAAAGATCTGTCTGAGTGGACATCTTGTTGTAACGGAGAAGCAATGAAAGTAGAATTAACAGAATTAGATTTAGACTATGTTTAGAATTATGATTAGACCAGTTGATTAGACTTTTTAATGTCAATAATTTTAATTCTACAAAATGTAATTTGATGTTATTGTTTCCACATATTTTGAGTCAGGCCCATTTCATTAATTTTAAATGCAACATCCACACAAAATTGCATTTTTGATCATTAAAGGGATAGTTCACCCCACACACACACTCACTATGGGCCCTATTTTAATGATCTAAACGCAAAATGTAAAGCGCACAGCGCAGGTGCAATCAGGCGTGTCCAAATCCACTTTTGCTATTTTAACGACGGAAAAATGGTCCGTGCGCCGGGGCGCCTTTTTTGAAATGGGTTGTCCCTATTCTCTTAATGAGTAATGGGCGTAACGTTCAATAAACCAATCAGAGTGTCATCTCCCATTCCCTTTAAGAGCGAGATGCGCTCGCGCCATGGCGGATTGCTATTTACATGGCGGAATTTGTTGGCGGAAAAGCTGAGCGCTTTTCAAGCGAAGAAACCGATCTGCTCGTGCGCGAAGTTAAAGCGGGCTTGCAAATGCAGGTTTTCAAATAGCTCCGCGCGATGAGTCAGTTAATATATATGTGTGTGTATTGGCACGATTGTTCAATTAATTAGCCAATTTCGTTCATCATTATAAGTAGTAATAGGCTGAATTGAAAATAGGTATCCTAATTCTAATATACGCAATGACTATTCATCATTACATTTTTATATTTATGTAGCCTACACAATAATATTCTTTTACACTGTAATCGTTTTGTTTTTAATATTTGGTATGTTTGTGTGATGCGCATCCCTGTGTGTAATAAGCAAAGTCAACGCGCACTGTGGACGCGCCCAGAGGCGCAGTTTCTACCAACGCGCTCTAACAAAAAAATATTGCGCCATTGACTTTAGACTTTAGACCAGGTTTGAGTTGGTCTATGGCACAGTCTATTTTCAACTCCTTAAAATAGCAATGCGCCTGAACACAGACCAGCACGCCCATGGGCGTACTAACTGGCGCAGATGCATTTACTAATTTAAGGGCGTGGCACCGAACGGGAAAACGTGAACGGCGCCGGACGCAAACTAGCAAACACACTTGCGCTGCGCCTTGCGTCGCATTGCGCCGGGTGTATTATAGGGCCCTAACACACACACTTGCTCACCCTCAAGTTGTTCCAAACATGAGTTTCTTTCTTCTGTTGAACACAAAAGAAGATATTTTAATGTTTGTAACCATACAGTTGACGACACCCATGGACTTCCATAGTATTTTTTTTTCCCTACAATGGAAGTCAATTAGGGCTTTCGCACTGAATAGTTCTAGGAACTCAATTCTAATAAGTAGCCACTAGGATAGTTCCCCGAGAAATAATTTCTCTCCTGGGCCATGTACCTGGTTGCATTCGCACGAGGAATAAGAACTTTGAAGCTGCCGACAGCGGCGTCTTTTAGCACGGCATTTACAAATGCTAAAAACCGGTGAATGGGGGATGCCACGATCGGAGCAGTGTTTGTTGTGTGTCGTGGGTTTTGTGATAACAGAGATGGATGTAAACGCAAAATCTACGTGACTGAAAAAAGTGAGGCTAAGAGAAGAAATCTCCTATGACAATTTTCAGTATTGCCGAGGTGGAAAAAAGAACACAACACTGCAGACAACAGGTAGGCTAAATGCTGTCATTGCTGTTTTCCATGTTCATAAAGTAAATATGTTTACATGGCAGGGTGCCGGTGTTTGACATGCGTTTGACCAGTCAACGTACACTTACGTCACTGATAGTTCCTATAGTGCTGGTTTAGACCCTACTCTGAAATAGGAGCTAATTTAGTTCCCCCAAAAGGAGTTCCTAGAACTAAAATCCTTCTTAGTTCCTGAAGTGTGAACATGGCAAAATCCGAGTACTTCAGCCAGTAGTTCTAGGAAAAGGTTCCTCTGGTGCAAAAGCCCCTAATTGGTGACTTCAACTGCAAACAAATATTTTCTTTTGTGTTCAACAGAAGATTCTCATTCAGGTTTGGAACAACTTGAGGGTGAGCAAGTAATGACAAATGTTTCATTTTTGGGTGAACACCCTTTAAATTGCATGATTATTGTAGGTTAAAAGTGTTTGCCTGAAAAGCTAACAGAAACTGCATTCACAAATTAACATAAATCTGTTCAGTCCAATCAAGTCATACCTTCTTGCAGACCACTGGCTGGCAATGTGAGTTTTTTTTTCTTCGTTCATGTGTTATCTTGCATAAGGCACCAAGTGATCACTGGTGTTGGGCCCTCAAAAAATTGGTGCATCCCCTGGGCGTCCCCTATTTGGATTATTATAAGAACTGCATCATCTAAAAATACTCATTGAATTAGTGGTCTTGTGTGAAGTTAGATTAGAAAAAATAGCCTTGAATGCAGTGATTCCCCATTAGGGTTAACAGCAGCACGCCGATTCATTTGTTGCTAAGGAAGCGCTGCCTGTTGTGCAGGAAAGAGGGATAGCAGTTTCCTGTTATGAAGAGAGGTTTTTAAAGAGCTGCTTTCCTCCAATCAGGCAACAGATGAGCAGAAAGGAAGCCTGGTCAAAAGCATTTAGTGAAACTGTTTTTAGAACCTGTTTTGGGAACATTTGTTTAACCAAATCACAAGAAACAGTCTTTGATAGGCTACCAACAAAATTATTGCATGATTTAAAAGTCTGTTTGTTTGTTTGTTTTTAAGCACAATTAAGTTGGGCAATTAACCTACTGTTAAAAATTCTAACATAGGCACTTTTTTTATGGTATACTAACTAAATAGAATGTCAAGTACAAACGCATTTTGTTTTGATTTGTTCTTTTTCCTGTGCGAGCAAGAAATCCTGTCAAATATCCTCTAAATCGGATACTGAAACATACCATATCGTGACAGTAGCCTAATGGAGCAGTTGTTCGTGAAAGTGCCATACGCCACTGATGGTTATTGGCTTTAGA
Source organism: Chanodichthys erythropterus (assembly GCF_024489055.1). NCBI lineage: Eukaryota > Metazoa > Chordata > Actinopteri > Cypriniformes > Xenocyprididae > Chanodichthys > Chanodichthys erythropterus. The sequence goes on from NC_090226.1 coordinate 17,278,255, forward strand.
TGTTTTTCTCTGTGGTTTCGGTCATCGATCCTTGTATTCCCGTGAGGGAGACTCGCTGTACCTCCTCAGGAAGCGCGCGGAAAACACCTTCAGTCTCCACGCGCAGATCGGAGAGCACGCGCATCTCTCTCATTCCTCAAGGCAGAAAGCGCGCGGATCTGAAGAGACCTGCCGCAAGAGTCAATAATAAAACTGATAATTTTGGAGGCACGCCGTCGAATAAGTGATGAAGTGTTTATTTTTTACATCTCAGGCTTTATGACAAATGTCCCGGGAGTAAGTTCACGGAACCTCTGGATATATACTGTTGCTTCTGCGGAATATCAAGGAATAATGTGGAAATATTTCAGATGCCACGGTGGATGACATCCGACAATGTACGCAGGTATGAAACGAACTATTTCTTAGTTAACTTTTCAGTAGCCTAGTGTTAAATTATTTGCGAATGTGACTTTTGCGAATATGTAAACTTACGTATATATATATATATATATATATATATATATATATATATATATATATATATATATATATATATATATAGGCCTATATATAGACAACATCGAGATCTGTCCGAAAAATCTCATTTGGTATTTTTGAGTATTTTTGAATGCATGCGTTATAGTGGAAAAAGTTTATGATGACATAGGAAGTAACATTTTTTTCCTATACAGTGACACTGTTTTGAAGGTGTGTTAAATTACTTTACCAGACTTTAAGCACTGCTATAATCCTTGTTGTAAAAATATTGTATATTGAAAATCTTATTTTATAAGATTTATAAGATTTATATATAGTTATTATGAACGATGTAGTGATGCTGTGAGTTATTGTTTCTGACACACATACACTATATATATATATATATATATATATATATAGTTATTATTCTTAATAATCCATTTTATGATTAAGTCACATTATGTTAATTCAGTCTTTCTGAATTATGTTAATTCAGTTTGTCCTGTTCACTCTCAGCTGGTAGGACTAAATTGGCAAATAAAAATGGTTGACACTTTAGAGCCCATTTCTGAGATCATGTAATGATGGCTTTACACAGTGAAGAGTTTGTTTCTCCCTTTATTCCTCCCATTGTGTTTAACCATTTGTTTTAAGTGAATTCTTGTTGCATAATTCATATCCTGTTATTTTGCCAAGGGGACCTTAGTTGGGATGTTGATGTTTCTCTTTTTATTGTTCTTTAACGCACTGAAACGACCTTTTCAGCAAAAAAAAAAAAAAAAATTCAGTCTGGGGGTTGTCGGGGGGTGGGATTTATCATTGGAGAGTGAATCATGGGAAGACTGACGAGAAGGAAGTGTATTTGTGTTGTGCAAAACTGCGCTCTTGTAGAAAAAAAATGGGGAGGGGGTTCATGGAGGAGACAGGGTGCACTGTTAATGTCCTTCCCCTTTGCACTTCCTGTCCGCAGTCCTTCCAGGAGAGTCTGCTGGAATAGTTAATTAGTCATGTCAGGAAACAACATCTTAGCAGGGTGAGCACCAAGTGCACGGTGAGTTTAATAGGACGTGCGTCAAGGCAGGTAGCAAATAACAGGAAAAGACAAGGGGAGTAGGAGTTTTGTTAAGAAAAAGGGTGTGTTTCACCAAAAATGGCCTTCAGGTTAACCCTTTATGAGAAGATGCACTTCAGAGTCAATTGTTGTGATGCTATTAAAATACATTATTTATGTGGCCATTTTACTTTGCTTTATGGTTGTGAAAATGATGTTCAACATGAATGGAGTGAGCATATAATCACTTCATTATGTTTTAAGTTCAGAGGTTGCAGTTCATCAATCAAATGGTCAATGTAAATCAATCAATATGCTGCTTTAAAGGAGCAGCTCAACTGATAATGGCTTGTTGTCAGTCAATTTATAAGTAAGAGTCTTTCATTTATTTCTATTGCAAAGATATCCAATGCAGAAATGAAATAGCCTATAATATTTTTTTTCTCTTTCTGTTTGCAGATTGTTAGAAGCAATTCCAAACTTCTCAACCAAAGACAAAGCCATTTGACTATAACTGTGTTCTCCACCCTGATGTCAAGGCCTTGTCCTTCCACCCGAGGTCCTAAACCTCCTGTGGCACCCAAACCAAGGCTAGCATCTGAACTGAGTCAAAGCATTGTGGGTAATGGGGACATAACATCCTCTGATAGACTGGAGCTGAAGCAGGACAATGAATCAGATGTCACACAGGATGAAACAGATGCATTCGGAGAAAACTGTACTGATGATCACATGGAGAGCGACTTATCTGAGTTTACTGTAAACTATGACACTAACCATGACACAACTTGTTTTAATGAAATAGAGGAAGAATTACAAATGCCAGCAGATGAAACAATGGGGGAGGATGAAAATAAAGATTATACCACTGAAGTACAGCATGCAGCTTCTTCAAATTTGTTGGATGATTCAACAGACGAGGACCACACGAAAAACACTGATGATACCAAGCCAGCTGAAAATAGAGAAGATTCTTATAATGTACTTGAGGACACCTGTGCATGTTCTGAGAATGAGACACCCACTAAAGATCAGCCTGCAGATGAATCTCAAAGTCCGTATGAAGAGATTGAGGAACCACCATCAGACAGTTTTCAACGTGCTGATGATCAACATGAAGAGGACAATAGAGCAGGCGCAAACTGTGTTCATCATGAGGCAGAAGAAGAAGAGACTGGGCTTTCTTCAAAGGCTACAAACTGCAGTCAACCCTCATTATGTGAGGAATACCCTTATGACATTATTGGCACAGTGGATGATAACAGCACTTGGCAGGCTGAACGGGCAACCAAAGACCCATCTGGACGCTTCAGGTTTGCAGAGGAGACAGAAGACGCATTTGAGCCCTACTCTGTCATAGAGGTTGTGCCAAGTGATTTGACATGCACCTCTGATCCAGAAGCAAGATGCACTGATGAAGAATCCAGCAATGAGAAACCAATTGACTCAACAGAGGGAACATCAAACCAAGAGCCTTACTACGTATCATCGGACGACATGGCTGAGTTAGAGAAGGAACAGGCGAAATTAGAAAATGGTGTCTCTCAACCTGCTTCTGAGGGTCAAGAGATGGCAAAAAATGAAGGAGCGGATGACTATGCTGATATCGAAGACCATGATGGGGATGATCAGCAGGTAGAGTGTGTGTCATCTGAAGATTATGTTGAGATAGGAGATGAAGATGAGCCAGTAAACATGGAGAGAAAAACCAAGTGCAAAAGTATAAGAGAACGATCAGTTAAAAGGGAAAAAGCCCTCTTGAGTCAGAGGAACAGCTGCCAACCACGTCTCAGACTTTGCAACATCACCGTTCCTGCTGACTTAGATTTAGGCAGAACTCCAGAACTTACAAACCGTTTGGTTTTCGCCCATACCACAGAAGCGTTTGAAGAGGACATTGAAGAGCTGGACTGCCATATTGTGCCTTTCTTTGAGGACTCGGACACAGAAAGCGATGAACACATTTATGAGGAGGCAGGATTTGACTCGGAGGGTGAGAACTTTATTTCTCTGGACAGGAAGAGCATTGTGACAAGATCTCGCTCGCTCTCTGGGAAAGTACCTGGATATGTTCCTGAGACTGTGCCTGAGGAGACGGGCACTGAGTGCCAATCTCACGACTACTACACTGTGGCCTTGGACCAGAATGGAGTTCCACAACCCAAGCTTTCAGATGAAACAGAGGCCAACCGAATTATTCCCTCATTAAATCCAAGGCGCTTTCTTCTTTCTCCTCGATCGCTTTCTATTGAGGGCAGAGATTTGCCATTCTCAGGGCACTTTGAGGGTGAGAAATCTCCTAGAGGGGAATGCAGATTGCAAAGAAAAGATGACACACTTTCTTTGCCTTGTGTCATTACTTCCTCTGGAAGCTTTTCTCAAAGAAGTCACCAGTCTTCCAGTGGTGTGTCGACACCTACATCTCTAGTCGATATCCCACCACCCTTTGAGTTGGCTTACATAACTAAGAGGCCTGTGACCAAAAGCTCTCCATCACTTCTTATCCAACATGAGTCTCCTGACAACCCCAAAAAGAAGACAACATCTTTTAAGCGTTTCTTGGCTTTAAAATTTAAGAAAAAATCAGAAAGCAAAGCCCGTGGAGATGGCAGTGTCCGCTCCTCCAGGTCATCATCTGAATCTAGCCACCATGGGCCCATTCGGGTGCTTGAGCTTGATCGAAGAAGTACAAGTGACTCCCCGCAGCTTCAGTCCCGTGTGGGAAAGCCCCAACACAACTCAGAAATACCTACCACCTTTCTGCTTTACAAAGAGAGGCATAGAAGGCAAGGTGTACCCAAGAGTTACAGCAACAGGGGTGTAGCCAGAGTGGAGTCCTTTGAGGACCGCTCTCGGCCCCCCTTCATGCCCCTACCCCTCACTAAGCCTCGCTCCATCTCCTTTCCAAGTGCAGATACTTCTGACTATGAAAACATTCCTGCAATGAGCTCAGACTATGAGAATATCCAGATTCCACATGGGCGGCCCACTCGGGCAGTCACTATTACAGATTTCTTCGATGACCACAATCGCACAGCAGCACCTGCCAATGAGAATGATGGCTATGTGGACATGAATAGCTTTGCAGGAATAGAAAACAAGACCACCACTCAAGAGCAAGACACTGAAAGGTATGGTCAGTCATAGAACTACATAATTAAAAATTAATATTTTCCACATTGTTAATTGTGAAAAGGATTAAAGAGATCTGAAATGAACTATATTAAGAAGACTTATTTTGGTTTAAATCATCAGACTGTAGCATAAGATTGTCTAGAGAGTTATATTTTGAATGCTGAAACCCCTTCCTCTGAACACAATGGCAATACCATCACACAAGTCTGGAGGAAGTGCTGGCCAAAACAATGTTAACAGGAAATTAGGCAAGTGTTTGGTCACTCTGATAGCTCAGCTTGCACCTCTCTCTGTCTCAGAACACTTTCTATAATCTTCCTGGCTGAATAAACAAGACTTAAAGTATTAGATATTCTAGACTACAATGAAATATTGGTGAGATAGATGTAGCCTACATACAGTATTAGGGCTGGGTAAAAAAATATTGATTTCTCGATTTTAAACTAATCTCAGTTTTATGAACTGATATCGATTCTTAAATCCCAAAAATCAATCTTTTAGTGTATCCTGATTTCAGATTATGAATGAACAGAACATTGTTTTGTTCAAAGCTTATCACATTAAGCTTTGTGCTATGTAACTTTTGATATGAAACAAAGTGATTAGGAACATCTTAATTAGGAAATTTGTCAATTTCATTACAAAATGCAAACAATAAATACTGTTTTGGTGCTCTTTATTGTGACATGACAGAACGCTGTTGCCTCCTCAGATCAAGCGAAGTGGCAGCGCGAAGCAGGAGTGAACTGATCATCTCTTTCACTACTAGTTACAGCATGTAATAAACATGAATGAACATCAGAAGGTTTGGTAAAAGATATAGTAAAACTTTTCAAAATCTGTACCATGTCGCATGTAATCGTTACATGTAATGTTACATTTACCTCAGAAAAGCCATCCACTGACCATAAACATGTTAAGCTAGTTTAGCTTGAAAAATGAATTTTAGAGAGGAGCATTTTGCTAAATATATGCATCATATTACATCTGTCAAGTTTTTGACAGCCGCCATTTAAATGTTTATATTTCAAAAAAACAAATTGGAGTAGAAACATAATTGTAAAGTTAGAATTTTAACTTTATTATTGTAAAAACTTCCTTGTATGTAATTTAAGTGTTTTTTAACCTTCAATATTACAGTAATGTAGTTCCAAATGATTCCCTGTAGAGTTGACTTCCCTGTAGTTGAGAGATTTGAGCTGTACCTGATATATCCAAAATAATCAATATCGAATCAAATTGAATTGAATCAGTCTAATCAAATCGCAAGCTTGTGAATTGAAATCAAATCGAATCATGAAATTTGTCAATACCCAGCCCTATACAATATACAGGGTTTCTTGGACAGATGAAGTTCCAAAAAATTTGTCAATGTTCATTAGTAATTATGCAATATCACGCTCACCGTTGTGAAATTGGGCTTGCATCCTTGCCAATATTCAGCCCAACAGCATAATTGTTAATGTGATATTGCTGTGTGATTATGCAAAAGTTAATAGTGAACAACTTACATTTTAGACACATTATTGCCCAGTTGTGATTTAACTTTTGCTATGCAAAATCAACTGGCTGGAAATCCATTAACTGTTGTACAAAGTAGTGTATAATGAAACAAACTAACTTGCCAAACACTTACACTGTGGGTGCTATGTTGTGCATGTGGTAGTGGAGCAGCCTGTGGTATTGCGTTCCATTGGTTGAGAAGATGGACTATGCTTGCAGGGTAGCTTAACTGATTTTCTCATTTGCAGGATTTGATGGTACATTTGTTGGAGTGCCCTATCTGTGTGAGAAAGAATACAATGCAATGGTTCATTGATACAAATAGTATTGTAAGAAAGTGGATTAAACGTTAAGGCTATTTTTCTCCTTTATTGCAATGCTCTCACAGCCTGATGCAGCTGAGTGGAGGGGAATAGATGAGAAAACCAGGGGGAGTTTTCTGTTCTGTGGGTGAGCATTTTGGTAGCATGTTGTGTTAGTGTTATTAAAACAAAATTCCCCAAGTGCGTTTCTTTTATTGGGCTTTTGGGAGATTTGAGGTTTTAGAGAGGTTTAAAGACAGATGACTTTCTGACCTTCTTTTGACCGCAGCCCTCTCTGCTCTCCCTTTACTACCCTAGAGTCACCATTAGAAACCTCTGCTTGATTACCTCCAGTGTAGTCAAAGACCCTGACTGTTTCAAGTGGCCTCTGGGTAGATTTTTAATCAGATTTTCAGAGAAACACAAGGGAAATTTCCAGAATTGCTTGTATTGTTGTTAGTTTCTCCATTGTTTATCACTCACATTCATTCTGCAGTTTTTTGAAAAAAGGTATTTTTCATGATTCTATCAGAGAACAGAAAAGATGTGAATATGATTTTGATTTCATAGTGACTTTATCTGACAGTGCAGGTTTCATGCTCTAATGCAAAATAAAACCCATTACTAGAAGTGATAACCTGATATAGAAATATCACAATAAATACAGTAGTTTCTTTTTTCCATGGAAAATTTTAATTTTTTGGTTAAAATTCATGCTTGGTATGAATAGCAATACCATCCTTTACCTAATCTGAGTAATGTCTTTTACTTCTCTCTGTGTTTTCAGCTTTTACCAGTAAATCGTTATTGACTTATTTTTGAGTGCTAGCCTGCTATGGATGGTGTGAATACTCACTACTTTTGGATATTACCCCTGGCCACTGTGTTTATGTGCCACACTTTTGGGCATCTTCCATTATTCAGAAGATGATAAGGGAGCCAGGGACCTTTTTTCAGGTGATATTATTGACTCATTGTGCAATCTAACAGCATTGCATGTTTGCAAATGGGTCTATGTGTCTGCACCATTAGCCGCTTTGTGTCCCAAGAGAATCCTTCGTCACTGCTGATGTTTTGTCTGTTTTTGTTTGTCGTATTTTGAATGCCTGCAAAGAAAAATTGACATTGCCACTTTGGTGGATGGAGACACAGTGACAGGACAGTGATTGATTGCAGATGCATAAAGAAAGCATATTTTTCATGCCCAAGCCAATTGGAGAAACGTTTTGTACTCTTTACTGGTCCCACAAGACAGTGGGTAGCGTGAGAGAATGATTGAGATAAAATGTGAAACTCCTTGTTTATAAATACCAACCATACACTCTACAAAATGCTGGTTTAAAAACAACCCAATTTGGGTTGAAAATGGACAAACGCAGCAAATGGGTTGCTTTAACCTAGCGGTTGGGTTCAATATTTGCCTAACCTGCTGAGAAGTTTTATTTTACTCAACTATTGTTTAAAAATTACTGTAATGATTGCTTAAAATGAACCCAAAGTATGTTGGAAATGAACATTTATTAAATCGCTTGTTAATAAATGTTCACATTTTGATTATTATTGTTGTCTTTAGTAATTATGTGTCTGATTTTTAATTTCCATCCTATTTTGGGTTAATTTTAAGCCAGCCATTTAGTCATTTTTAAACAATAGTTGGGTTAAATAAAATTGCCCAGCACATGGGGCAAACATTTAACCCAAACGCTGGGTTTGTCCATTTTTAACCCAACTTGGGTTGTTTTTAACCCAGAATGTATGTGTATGAATGTGTGTAGTGTATAATATTGACTATTGAACCTCCTATATTATAGAAATATTTGATTATAAAATTACAATAAACATACAGCAAGCAACAAACATAAAAAAGAGGGAAAGAGATATTTAGAAAGACAGGTTGAAACATACATTCAGAGAGTTCAGAGAAAAAGAACACGTCTTTTCATGGACCTTCTAAATCCTTTCTGCATTTTAATGCTCAGAAAAGTTGGGTGTGAGTCTGGCCTGGCCTGGTCCGAACCGGTCTGAGTTGGGCCTGGTGCCTGGGGCTCTCGGGTCATTGCCAGGTTATCCCAAGAGAGGACGCACCCAGCCAATGAGCCTCCACACCGCTGTTTACAGGAAATGCAGGACAAGGGCGAGGGGACAGGGTCAGTGGGATGGGGTGGAGACAGGCAATACCGATCTCCCAGACTCCCCTGCGACCCAAACAACAAGGCGAGGTGTGGCAGTCAGGAAAGCAAGGCTACCACAAAGATATTGTTGTTGTCATCGTTCCCAGCTTTCTCCATGTCTTTTCTAATATTACAGTAAAGGCAGGGTCCAGTGGTTGACTTGAATAATATTTACAATGTAAAAATGAAATGCATATTTGTAAGAAAGCAGATCCTTTGAACTGAATTTAAAAGCATTATTTAACATTAAAGATCAATTTAATGATTCTGAAAAGATGACAAAATAAACAAATTTATGGGCCTTTTTCTATCTGTTCTGAATAGTAACACCACCAAACTAAAACCAAGCAAGAATATACAGCTCTCGGTTCAACCAGCACACAAACTGTTCTTCACTTTCTTCTCATCTGCATTCAAATACGTTTTGTTAAATGAAGTCTGGTAATGAAGTCATTTCAGCGATGCTTGTCTTCTATAATAGCACTATTACACAGATTCAGACAGAGAAACACTGGGGTTTCTAATGTATATTTTATTATCAAGAGTTTAAATCAATTGAATTACATAAAACAAGCCTCAGGGAAGCATCAGGCAGTAGGACATATAGGTGTGTTATAGGAAATCATTGCACTCTCTCTATAATTTTCAGCAGTAAATTTAGCTCATGGGTACCTTAAAGCAAACAGCTTAGAGAAGTACTTGCTCTATAATTGCTTCTCATAAATGGTAATGTTGAAGAGTCAGGAGGATTGTGTAAATCATAACTTTTGGCTGATGGACAGATTATGTACAGTAGGATGGCAAAGATTAATGCACATTTTACACAATTATTTTGTAATATTTGTAAAAAAAAAAAAAAAAGTTATTTATTCAATTATTTTTCACCAAAGTGGCATACAAAAAATGTGTATTGTGTCGTGAAAATCCCCTCAGCACAACGCAAAAGACACAAATCATATACACTGTAAAAATAATCATGATTTTAACTAAAAATGCTACGGTGCAAAACTGTTAATTGGTTAACAGAATGTTTCCGTATCATATACGGTGAATAACTGTAATAGATCTAACCATACGTTTAATGTAATTTTACGGTAAAATGCTGTTAAATGTACAGTTTTTGGAAGTGAAAAAGAACAAGTCATTGTATAATTTACAGTAAAAAACGTAAATTGACATTCCCAGAATTTCTTGCGTGACACTTCACATTTGATGTATTTTTGTTGAAATAACTGTTTCTTCTTAGTTTTTTTCTCAGTTATGTACATTAGGGTTTTATGTTACATCTAATGTTTTTAAAGCAATGTTTATTTCATATTTTTAATTTCATGTGTGTTACCATTATGGTGTTTTGTATCTGTTCTGTGTGAATGATACTGTGGACCTTCTATATATTAGTATTTACCTTCTCAGCTTGTGGAAAAGCTGCTTGTGATGAACTTTGATTCATCATGTGACTCAGCAGCACTGTGTTTGGTGGCTGTCAGTGTATTACAAAGGTACAAAAAACAGATATTAGTTCTTCAATAGATTGGTAAATTAACATTTTACTGTATCAGTTAATGTAATGCGGTATTTTACGGTAAAACCTAAAATGTTGCTACCATATTTTACCATACCAACCACAGCTGCCGTTTTTTTACTGTAAATTTAATGGAATACCAGTCTGAAAACCAGATGCGTTAATAAAGAATATCTCTGTTTTTGAGCTGCATGTGGGCAATTTCAGTTTGAATTTATTTGAAAGGTGTTTCAGATAAAAGAAACAGCTTGCTTTGTCTTATGCTAACTCTTGTGCCGCTTTGACTGAAAATGGAGTCCTCAGCTGGTGAGATCACTGAAAATTGTAGTGACGTCCTGCCAGAAGGCTCCTATATGCTTCATCTGGGGCCTCCAAATGAACTGTCACCTTAGCTCGCCCAATTCAGCTGGCTATGAGCAATGAGCAATTTCCACTTCCACCTCCAGACATTGTGTGTGTGTGTGTGTGTGCTTTTCAGAAGTGTACAGTGTCCTTGAGTAGTATGACACCCAGCTGAGCACCTCTAAACCTTTTATATACTGACAGTATATGCACACATTGACTTTTATTGCTTTTAAATTTTATTCGGTTCAACAATCTATTAAAACCGTTAATGTCAAAATTCAAAGACATTCTTGTCGTCGCCTCTAGATAAGTGATAAGCGCAAATGCACTCAAAATTTCCCTCATGTGTGTCCTCCACAGTATATAAGCAGCTTCATTGTGCATATTTGCATATCTTCAGGGCTGTATCTTCTTTTCTGCTTTAAGTGCTCACCACAGGCTCACCAAGCCAGCCCTTCATGCCCAACCGTAAATGTCCTCACAATCTGGCCCCAGCCATCCGTGTTACTACTGTAAGGAGAAGCAGGGGAGGAAAAAACGAATTATTCTCACCAGGTCTTGTTTAAATGAAGAGGGGGAATTTGTTTCTCCTTGGCAAAGGGTAATTTCTGCTCTGCTGGACACCAAAGTGCCCTCTAATACAAAACATTGTTTTGAGACAGTTTTTTCCGTTGTTTTTGATATGGAGAGATTGGCTGGTTTGTGGTTTGCCACATGCAGTGTTCTGATCGTAACAGTGTAGTTTCTCCTCAGGCTCTGTTAGACAGTGGTGGTAATGGACTTTGTATCATTGAGATTAAATGTAAATTTACACATTTTTAGTCTAGGATGAAGGATGAAAACTAAACTCAGCTATTGGAAGGTTCTGTTCATGTACAATGTGCATTAACTCTAGAGCAGGGTCTCGTATACCATGATAAAAATTGGTGCAAATATCTTTTCAAAACTAAATTTATATTTGAATAACTGTGTGAAAAGCATATACATATTAAATAATCCTATAATGAGTATAGTGCATCAAATGAACTGTCTCTCATGTTTTCATCTATTCTCAGTGCCTACACTGAGCCTTTTCCTGTTTGTCCTGTGTCTGCCACTCTATCCAATGAGGAAGATCATGGACGCACATCTGAAGAAGAGGACGGTTGTGGAGACCACTGCCATGACCGACAGGTCAGCTAACAAATTTATCAATTTGCAAATGCTTGTCAATGCGTACTAGTAGTGGTACATGCGTTCAAAAGTTTGGAATCGGTAAGATTTTTATTTTAAAGGTGCAGTATGTAATATTGACAGCTAGTGGTTAAAATGGATTCTGAGGTCCAAATTCAAAATATTGGATAGAGTTGTTTGCCCCGCCCCCTCCTCCTCAGACTCAGTGCTCACACGGGTTGCCAGATTGAGGACATGCAACAGGAACAAGAGCAACTGGCAATGGAAAGCAACAAGCCTTACACTATATATTTATCTGCATTTTAATATGTGTTTTAATATGCCTCTGGTCATAGAGCTTTTTTAGATGGATGCCTTTTTAGTTCTTGTAGAATCTGCAGTCTCTAACCCAGTTCGTTTTCTGGCTTTCATGGCTGCAATATGGTGTGTCTTCCACCAAATGGCAATCTGGGGTGTCAAATACTGTTGGGTAAATAGACATTGTTTTTCTGAATAACAAGTATTTGAACTTAGCCTGTTTCCTAAATCTCTGCAAACATAGTATGGTGTATATTTATGCTTTAGTACAGTCAAAACAATTACATACTGCACCTTTAAGAAATGAATGCTTTTATTCAGCAAGGATGCATTAAATTGATCAAAAGTGATAGTTAAGACATTTATATTGTTATGAAAATTTTCTGTTTCAAATAAATGCTGTTCAGAGATTCTTGTAAAAATGTATCACAGTTTTAACAAAAATATTAAGCATCCCAACTATTTTCAACATTTACAACAATAAGAAATGTTTCTTGAGCACCAAATCAGCATATTAAAATGATTTCTGATCATGTGACACTGAAGACTGGAGTAATGAGACTTTAAAAAATATATATATTTATCTTGCTGACCCCAATCTTTTGAACTAATCAGGGATTAGGAGTCTACAGAAATTAAATACTTCTGATTTATTTCAGTGCAAGTTTTTACAATATGTATTCTTTTTGAAGCATCAAAGTATCAGTTGCGTAGCTGTCTATGGAGGGACAGAAAACATACAGTTACATTTCTTATTGTTGTAAATGTTGAAAATAGTTGGGTTGCATAATTTTTTTGTTAAAATTGTGATACATTTTTACAAGAATCTCTGAACAGCATTTATTTGAAACAGAAAATTTTCATAACAATATAAATGTCTACTATCACTTTTGATATGTATTCTTTCAAGAATTGATTGTACTTATAGGCAGCTTCTTAATACAGTATTTTAAAATCTTAATACAATGTAAATATACAGTATATAATGTAATAAATATGATATAATAAATTTGGAAGTAAATTCATTATGAATCATTACAAATAATTTGCTTTAAAAAGTACAAAGTAGTCACAGTAAGAAAAACAAAATCCTGTATAGAAAAAAAGATGCATCAATTATGCATCGATAATCGTTTTATCATCACGTCGCAACCCTCTGAATCGTTATTGAATTAAGAAGGCTTTAAGAAGGCTTAAAGAGATATTTCACCTAAAAATGAAAATTCTGGCATTAATTACTCATGTCATTCCAAACCTATAACACTTTTGTTTTCTGTCCCTCCAGAGACAGCTACGCAACTGATACTTTGACGCTTCAAAAAGTTCATAAAGAGATCGTAAAAAAACTAATCCATATGAATTGCGTGGTTTAGTCCAAATTTTCTGAAGAGACTCAATCACTTTATATGATGAACAGATTTAATTTAGGCTTTATTCACATATAAACTTTGATCAGCGATCATAAACAGAAGCTTAAAGGAACACTCCACTCTTTTTGAAAATAGGCTCATTTTCCAACTCCCCTAGAGTTAAACAGTTGAGTTTTACTGTTTTCGAATCCATTCAGCCGATCTCCGGGTCTGGCGGTACCACTTTTAGTATAGCTTAGCATAGTTCATTGAATCTGATGAGACCAATAGCATCTCGCTCAAAAATGACCAAAGAGTTGATATTTTTCTTATTTAAAACTTGACTCTTCTGTAGTTACATAGTGTACTAAGACCGACGGAAATGAAAAATGGCAATTTTCTAGGCCGATATAGCTAGGAACTATACTCTCATTCTGGCATAATAATCAAGGAACTTTGCTGCCGTACAGGTACCATGGGTACAGCAGGCGCAATGATATTACGCAGCGGCACTCACAAATGTCTTCATGGTTGCAAGGCACACTCCCCGTGCAAGCAGGGGGTCACAGGCGCTGTGTAATATCATTGCGCCTGCTACAAAGTTTTAAATAGGAAAAATATTGAAACTCTTTGGTCTTTTTTTTTGCGCGAGATGCTATTGGTCTCATCAGATTCAATGAACTATGCTAAGCTATGCTAAAAGTAGTACCGCCAGACCCAGAGATCGGCTGAATGGATTTGAAAACTGTAAAACTCAACTGTTTAATTCTAGGGGAGTTGGAAAATGAGCCTATTTTCAAAAAAAGTAGTGTGTTCCTTTAACCGAACCTGCTTGACTCGTGAGAACAAACCTCTTGCCGAAGCTCAAACATGCTGTGTAGCACACGGGAACAAACCTCATTGGTTCTCGCACATCAAGCAAACATGCTGAACTTCCGTTTACCACAACTGGTGTGTGAGTTGATGAATGTTTATATGAATAAAAGCCTAAAATCAATCGGTTCATCATATAAACTGATCGTTTCTTTACAGAAAATTTGGACTAAGCCACTTTATTCATATGAATTAGTTTTAACTTTTTGAAGCGTCAAAGTGTCAGTTGCGTACACTGTCAATTGAGGGACAGAAAGCTCTCATATTTAATCAAAAAGATTTTCTTTTGTGTTCCGAAGATGAATAAAAGTCTTATGGGTTTGGAACGACATAAGGGTGAGTGATTAATGACAGAATTAAAATTTTTGGGCGAACTATCCCTTAAAAATCATAATTTGTGTGTCCTTTATATCAAAAACTTTTATAAACCCCTGTTATAGACCTTATGTAGCCCCACCCCTTTTCAGCGATGCGTTCGATGTCTTTTGTCTTCAAGTTTGTATTTCCACAGCGATCTTACTTTTTTATGAACAAACTGCTCATTTTAAAATCTTCTGGGTCTACTGACATTTGTTAAAACATCTGCTTTAAACATTACAATGCTCACGATAACTTACATTAAGGCCGTGTGACCACCGGAGTGTTTTTAGCCAGCTGAAAACGCTAGGCGCTCTGCTGAAAACGCCTATCTGAGAGCGCTTCTGCAGCGTAGCGTTTTTTCCGTTGAGACGCTTTGTTGCTATGATACGGAATATCCACGTCACTGTTACTTATATCTGATTTTGCAGGTAATTTGTTTCAGGCTAAAAATGTTCACACAATGTGGAATTATTTACTATGTATGTTCGGAGACCAGCAATATTAATTTCTCATCCATTTTGTTTCTGTTTGTTGATGTCGCTGTACAGCAAGAATGTGACAGTTGGTCAGAGTTGTATTTGTCCCGCCCCTCCTCCACTCTGATTGTACGGCTGGCTAAAAAGTGACAGTGATGAGTGCAGCGTTTTACTCAAAGTTGAACATTCTTTAACTCGAGGAGACCAGTAAAAAACGCTGAGCTCTCAGCGCTTGAGCGTGAAAAAGACGCTCAGCGCCTCGTTACGTTCCTGCCGTTTAAAAAAACGCTCTGGTGGACACACTGCCTAACTCTACAACAAGTAAAACCACTTCACCAGCTAATTATTCATTGACAGAGATGCCATGGAAATGTACAGAGCTACCACAAAAGCTGAAGTTCAAAGACAATATTATAAAGATGGCGGCGCGCTTGTTTCTCTGCCGCATAAGGTCTATAGCACACAAAATTAATGTCTGACAGTTTAATCTTACAATTTCCGGCCTTGTATACACGTTTACAACAGTACCTCTTATAACCTTCCCTTACCCAAATAATCACAGCTTTGCATGCTAAAGTAGGTAAAAACAAGGACCCTCCCTGTTGAAGTGGAATTCCCTGCGTGTGCAATTTGTGCAATTGTCTGAGATCCAGGTTCATACATCTCCTGGCAGTCAGTTTAACGTTGCAGTGAGAGCCGGACCCCACCCCTTCCCTCTGCCACTGTAATATCAGCCGGGGCCCCGGCCTTGTGATGCCTGCTTCCTTGTTTTCTTCATCTTAAAAAAGAAAAGAATATCTGGGAGTAGCCTATCCCGGCACAACAACAAGCTGGAAAAAATCCAGCTGCACATTACAATTTGTTTTATTATGGATTTTTATGCGTGTAAAACTATTAAAATCTAAACATGGATATGTAGTACGTCAGTATTAGCAGTTATGTTCCAGTCACGCAGTCATGTTCTCCTAAATATGTCCATTCAGTAGTAACACTCGTGTTCAGACAGCTGTGATTAGCTTGCAAATCAATGGTGGATTTGTGCTTGCCATGAACGCAGCCTCTCATCCATAATGCATCTGTGCTTAAAGCGGCACGTCCAGGAAAGCTTTCTCATTTACGTTGTGCTTTAATGAAATAATCAGTCTTCTTTTGACAGGATTGAATGTGAATTTAGAACAGAACGTCCATCCCTTTCTCACTCCATCTTCATATATGTATCTATCAATACATTTATAAATTAATATCATCTATTTATTTCTCTTTACTAAGTGTTGTAACTGAAAGCTGCAAGTGTACTACACTGTGTACTTGAACTCTTTAAACACTGGGTCTCTTCATTTATCTCTCATGGCTTTCTTTCCTGTCACTCTCAGATTGATGGCCGATCCAGAGCCTACTATGTTGCCAAAGACCTGGTGGACTCGGAAAGAGAGTAAGTGTTTGTCTCTGTCTGGATTGAACACATTCCAGATACAGACCAATTGTGTCTCATGAGATGTCCTTTAGGGATCTTCTTTATCCAGGCCCTGTCCACATCTTTATCACTGTCTATTCTTGTTCACTCAACAGCTCCTCTGATACTCAAACTGACAGTCTATTACTGGACTGTCTGACATAAGATATTGCATTTCAGAAGCGCCTCAATGAGTCATTAAGTGTGTAGATTTATTAAATGTGATCCAGTATCTATGCAAGCCTGCTTTTCCCCCTAAGCCCTTCTAATATATTTGTTATGTATCTCAACTGACTGCATAAATCGGCTGTGTAAATGTTGGTTTCACTTGGATGATCAGGGATATATCTGCTTGACAGAATTGGACAGGTGTTTTTGTGCTGTGTCTTTAAGTGTCAAACAATTGCATTACAATAATATTACAATGAAGGTAATGTCAACTCTTTTCAATTATCTACAGACACGTGAAGGCTTTGAAGATTCTTCAAGAGGTATGAAAATCTGTTTTATTTTTCTTTCTTTTTTTCTTTAATATATATTTAAATGTCTAACTCGTTGAACTGCAATGGTCGTAGATGAGATTTTTGCATACGCTATACCAGGGGTAGGAAAGTTCGGTCCTGTAGAGTTTAGCTCCAACCCCCCCAAAAAACACTCACCGTCCTATAGCCTTAGTAATCCTGAAGAGCTTGATTAGCTTTTTAAAGAAATTAATACTTTTATTCAGCAATTTTGCATTAAATTGACCAAAAGTGACAGTAAAAACTTTTATAATGCTACAAAAGATTTTTATTTCAAATAAATACTTTTGAACTTTTTATTCATCCAAGAATGTATCATGGTTTTCACAAGAATATTAACGGGATAGTTCACCCAAAAATGAAAACTTACCACCAGGGCATCCAAGATGTAGGTGACTTTGTTTCTTCTGTAGAACACAAATGATGATTTTTAACTCCAACCATTGCAGTCTGTCAGTCATATAATGCATGGCAATGGTAATAAAATCTATGGGAGTAAAAAAAAACATGCACAGACAAATTCAAATTAAACCCTGTGGCTCGTGACGACACATTGATGTCCTAAGACACGTAACGATTGGTCTGTGTGAGAAACCGAACAGTATTTATATAATTTTTTAGCTCTAAAACACCACTGTTAAACTGCCTTGCGCGCACACATGGCATCCGATGCGTGAGTGTGTACGCACTCTGGCGTAGTTTAAACATGGTGCCTGTAGTACAACAGTTGTTATACAAATATTACATCAAATCTTCATTTTATTTTGTTACTTTTCATAAGGGCAGCTTTACAAATAAAAAGGACACATACAAA
The DNA here is from genome assembly GCF_024489055.1 of Chanodichthys erythropterus. Taxonomy (NCBI): domain Eukaryota; kingdom Metazoa; phylum Chordata; class Actinopteri; order Cypriniformes; family Xenocyprididae; genus Chanodichthys; species Chanodichthys erythropterus. Next base: position 17,296,062 of record NC_090226.1, read on the forward strand.
GATCTTGTTTGCATAACTCAGTTGGATGTGGAAAAACCATAGGCACAGCTGATGATTTAAGTCATACATGATCCTCTCCTGGGTATGTAAAATCATCAGGGGAAAAATGATTGCTGCAGACCCTCAACAACTTTAGTGCATTGATGGGTGTGTTGATATCCAGCTGAAGAGCAATCAACCATAACTTCGGGTGAGCAGGCTCAGAAGTTGGGAATACGTTGAAAGTCACCACTCCCGAATGAGTTCACGCAAGAGAACGTAATCTTTTAGTTTTAAGTCGGATAAGCGCAAGTAATCCGGATAAGCGCAAGTAAGTACCATTTTGATTAGCCGTCGTACTGACAATGTTTGTGCACTGTGTAAACAATGAGTGACATACACGCGAGAGATCACTTCCGGCACTTCCAGCGTGTACACACCTCACGCACCGGATGCCGTGCACGCGCTCAAGGCAGTTGGGCATGGTGGTGTATTAGAGGTAAAAAATGATATAAACACTGTTCGGTTTCACGCACAAACCAATTGTTTCGTGTCTTAGGACATCAATGTGTCGTCACGAGCCGCAGGGTTTAATTTGGACTTGTCTGTGAATGTTTTTTTTACTCTCATAGATTTTGTTACCATTGCCATGCATTATAAGATAAACATCAAATATTCATTTTTGGGTGAACTATCCCTTTAAACACTAATATTTAAAAAAATTATTTTAAATTGTTACAGTATTTCACAATTTCCTGTTTTTAATGTATTTTTAATCAAATAAATGCTGCTTTGGTGAGAAGAAGAATGTTAAAAAATCTTACTGACCCCGAACTTTTCAACAGTCATGTAAATTAAGTTTGTGCTAACCTAAAAAAATGATGGCTGGTAAATCCTTCCACCCTGACAAATCTCTGTGTTCACAGGGCTTTATAACAGAGTTTTATGTTTATTAATGTATACACATAAACTTATCTATTAGTATTAGGGGTGTAATGGTACACAAACATGACAGTTCGGTATGTACCTTGGTTTTGAAGTCACAGTTTGGTTCAGCAGGGGTTGTTGTTTTGGAACAAATGTATCTCTGTGTTTAAATTAAAATGTTCTTAAGGATAAAAAAATCTGTCTCAGGTAATGCTGTAAACTATACACAGGGAGCCCCTTCTTGCACATTACTATAATATTAAAGGTTACAATTAACAACAGAGTCCAAACTATTAAATTCAGTTACTATTTATTTTTAGATGTAATAATCAACACTCCAAAAAAACAATATATATATATAATTATTTACAAAGTGGCTGTCATAACTTGTTTTCATGACAAATTTATTTAAACATACATTAAATAATCAAGACATTACTAACAGGTTAAGTAAATAAAATGAATATATAAAATAATATAGTGCATATACGACATGTTCCCCTCTAGAGTTCATTTCTCTAGCTAACTTACATGCTGTGAAATGACTTGTCTGAGGTAAATGTAAAGCTACATGTGATATTATTCTCAAGCTGTTTTATTCATATCTTCGAAACACTGGTTGAGAGATTATACGTAAACATATCGGACAATCATCTCTTCTTCTCCTTCTGCACTTTTTATTGGAGGCAAACAGCGTTGCATTACCACTTCTGGATTGGAGTGTGGATCGCCTGTGACTGACTGTATTCGTTGTATGACTGCATGCACTGAACCATGATGTCTGTAGCGTACCTCTTTGGCTTATTTTCTCTGAGGAAGATATGAATAGGGTAAAAGCCACTAAATACATATGCTATGTTACTCAATTCTGGCAATGTATACACATCACAGAGATGTTGAAAACAATCCTATGTTACCAGTCAGAATTTGGGTCATGAATGCAACCTTATTAGCTGATTGTTAAGGCAAGCTCCATTATTACCATTGCTCATACTTAGTACAGACATGAATGATACCTAAAGTCATGCATGTTGTTGAGAAGTGGTATGCATGTACTTTTCTCTTGCTAAGGTATTCGGACCAGAGCACCTTTGTAACTAAGCAATGCATAAGTAACAACCTGAAACATTCTGAAGCCCTGTAGCACCTAGATTTGTTCACATGAGAGATGCAAAGGTCCCATAGAAAGGCTCCTAAATTAGATCTGTGCTTCTGATGTCACATTACCTGATCTTGGCAGCCAGTTGCAAATGCACCTACATGCACATATCACATACATTGAAAGACACACACACACACACACACACACACACACACACACACGGGGTGGGGGGTTAGCAAACCTTTATCAGTGTTGTTTCAGTAACTGAGACTTCCTGCCCTTGACAACCTTGTCTTGAAAAAGTCAGCCTGTGAGTGACGCAATACCTACGCACCAGGCCTTTGTTTTGGGTATCTTCTCATGAGCCTCGTCACTTATAAACATAAAAACATGTCAGTTCTGGTAATAAGCCCCAAATAACTTATCAACATGAGTGAATTTACTGAACTTCCTTTACTATTTTGAGTTATAAAGGGATAGTTCACCTAAAAAGTCTGTCATCACTGTCAACATTACCCTCATTTCATTCCATAATACAGATTTAATTCATACAGACTACAAAAAAAACTGCTGAACCCACAAAAAAAGGTTACGCTTTATTTTAAGATGTTTGTGTTACAGTGTAATTATACATTTAAGTACTGAGTAATAATAATTAACTACATGTACTTGCTCTATGGTTAGGATTAGGATGTGGTTTAGGTTAGTTGCATGTAATTAAGCACAATTTATAGCAATTACTATAGTAACTACATGTTACATGTGTAACGGCACTGTAACGTGTACTGGCACTGTAAAATAAAGTGTTAAGTATTCTGACGAATGTTTAAAATGTTTTTCTACATACAATGCATGTGAATGGAGTCCAAAACAACACCGGAACCTATTGATTTTTATTGTATGGATTAAAAAAAAAAAAAGAATTTTCCTTTTTTTTTTTCTTAGGTTTACATTAAGACATTAGTTGCTTCCTATATCTCAGAGATGTCTAGTAGAAGTTTTACTGTTTGTCTGAATGCATCGGCTCTTTACACTGTACTTAATATTGCTCTGTGATGTACTGTGTCCAATTCATGTTATCATTTGTTTTCATTAGCTCTCCCTTTCTGACAGCCAAAGTGTCTTTCTAACTTGGTTCCCTAGGGCTGTGTGTTTGTGCATGGCTTGCAGAGTCCGTGAGAGTGATGGAATTAGCCAGAAGAAAACCTATTGTTTTAAACATTGTCCTCTATACTGTTACCTCATAACCAGATTTAGCGCTTATGTTTTCATGATTAATACAATATGTATCCCAATTATCAAGTCGAGGCAGGGCTGAAGGAGCAATTTAACACAATCCAGCGGGAACTAAAGTTCTTTATACGGCGTACCTCATGTAAATTACTATACTTCATATTCACCATTTTAATTGCCTCATTTGAATAAAATAAGCCATAGTCAATAGAATCGCCGTCCTATTAACGACTAAAGAATGCTAATCATATACATGCCTGTGTGTCTCATATGCATATGGTGTATTGTATTACAGTAGACTGTAATTATAGTTCCCCTATTCGTACATAATGCCATAGATTTGCATTGAGCAGCATAAGCGGGATGGATTTTGAATGGAGCCAAATTAATAGGCACATCAGCGCAAGTGGTGCAGTAGTATTTCATGTCTATCTTTCGTTTGGGAGAAGTTTAGTTTGATATTGATGTGCTATAAATATTTATACTGCATTTAACAATTAGTGGGTATGTGGAAAAGATAAAGATGTCATTAATCACTCTCCCTGTTCTTGTTCTGAATGCTAATGAGTTTGAGGATCTGAGTCACCTTGATTTTCTGTCCACTATGACATCATTAAATCAGTGTTTGGCTGCTGTCAACAGGGTGTTACTTCCCCACTGTTGCATGGGGATTTGTGCAGATCTCTTAAAGTTACAGGACAGTACTGTTTCATCCTATAGATGAAGAGGCTGAGGAAACGAAGCAAAATTGCACAAACAAAGCGAATGCATTCCATCTGTAAAAGAAAACTGACATATGAGATCTCTATAATATATATTGTTTCTCTTTAAAAGCAGTAAGATCAAATGGAGACTTTTCCTTAAGTGTCCTGCTTCTCAAATTTTTCTCCTGAGAAAAATAGCTGTGGTATCTGTCAGGAGTTATAAAACAATGAAGCACACGAGACAGGAGTAGCGAACTTCATCCATCTTGTTTAAGCATCACTTCCGTTCTCACACACAGGGAGGCAATGTCATTATTCAACAATGTACAATTCTTCTCATGAACACAACAATAGCTTAATAATAAAAAGAAATATTTACAGTGCCCTCCACAATTATTGGCACCCTTAGTAATTATGAGCAAAAGCTCACAGCAGCTGTGAAAATAAATCTGCATTGTTTATCCTTTTGATCTTTCATTAAAAAAATTCACAAAATTATAACCTTTAATTTTAGGAAAATAATTGAAAGTGGGGGGAAACTTACATTATGAAATAAATGTTTTTCTTCAAAACACGTTGGCCACAATTATTGGCACCCTTTTATTCAAAACTTTTTGCAACCTCCTTTTGCCAAGATAACAGCTCTGAGTCTTCACCTATAATGCCTGATAAGTTTGGAGAACACCTGACAAGAGATCAGAGACCATTCCTTCATACAGACTCTCTCCAGATCCTTCAGATTCCCAGTTCCATGTTGGTGCTTCTTCTCTTCAGTTCACTTCACTCATTTTCTTTAGGTTTCATGTCAGGGGACTGGGACGGCCATGGCAGAAGCTTCATTTTGTGCTCAGTGACACATTTTTGTGTTGGATTTGATGTTTGTTTTGGATCATTGTCCTGATGGAAGATCCAACCACAGCCCATTATTGGATTTGTAGCAGAAGCGGTCAGGTTTTGATTTTTTATCTGTTAGTATTTGATAGAATCCATGATACCATGTATCTGAACAAGATGTCCAGGACCTCCAGCAGAAAAATAGGCCCACAACATTAAAGATCCAGCAGTATATTTAACCGTGGGCATGGGGTACTTTGTATCCATGTGTGCACCAAACCCATCTGGTGGGAAGTCGGTCCCGTTTGAAGTCCCGTTTGAAGTTCCAGTCTTGTCTGATAACTGAATATGCTGGAGATTGATTCTGGATGAGAGCAGAGGATTTTTCTTGAAACCCTCCTGAACAACTTGTGGGGATGTAGGTGCTGTTTGATCATTCATTTTAGGCTTTCTGAGACTCAAAACTCAACTAATCTCTGCAATTCTCCAGCTGTGATCCTGACGATTTAGACACACGGCCTCTTCCAGGCAGATTTGTAACATCTTTAGTTGATTGGAACTTCTTAATTATTGCCCTGATAGTGGAAATGGGGATTGTCAATGTTTTAGGTATTTTCTTACAGCCACTTTCTATTTTATGAAGCTCAACAATCTTTTGCTGCACATCAGAACTATATTCTTTGGTTTTACTCATTGTGATGAATGATTACGGGAATTTGGCATTTGTGTTTCTTTATGTTTATATTCCTGTGGAACAGGATGTCATGGCAGGATTTCATGCTCCTAGTCAACTTGTTGTGCTAAAAAAAATGTAAATATGAATGGGAATATACTTCAGAAATATTTTACATATTTAAAATATATGTATACATTTTTTTGTATATTTTCAGAATCCTTGCTGAAAAAAAATTAATTTCTTTAAAATAAAAAATATAACTAACCATAAACTTTTGATCAATAGTGTATAGGCTTTGAAAGATTCATTTGAGTTCATTTTAAAATATTTTCAAAATACATTTAAAAAAATATTCATTAATATTCTGTGGAAAAATTCTTTGTCCCTATTTAAAAACCATTAAAGGATTAGTTCACTTTCAAATGAAAATTACCCCAAGCTTTACTCACCCTCAAGCCACCCTAGGTGTATATGACTTTCTTCTTTCTGATGAACACAATCAGAGTTATATTAATAAATATCCTGACACATCCGAGCTTTATAATGGCAGTAAGCATTACCAAACGAGTATGAGCTGAAGAAAGTGTCTCCGGGGGGTTAATAAAGGCCTTCTGAAGTGATGCATTTGTGTAAAAATAAAAAAATATCTAGCTTCTGCCGTATTCTACTTATGAAGAAAGTGTTAAACTCTCACAGTTCAAAAAGCTTACACTACGTCTTACGCCTTCCCTATTCAACTTACGGAACTGACAGTTCTGTTTTTTTGTAGTTTGAATACGGAAGGTGGTCTGGCAGAAGCTAGATATTTTACTTTATAACTTGTTAAATATGAATATATATTTTTTACACAAATGCATCGCTTAGCTTTAGAAGGCCTTTATTTAATCCCCCTGAGCCAGAATATGGAATATGTTTATGATGGATGGATGTGGGTGGATGCACTTTTGTGAGCTTCATACTAGCTGGTATCATTCACTGCCATTATAAAGCTTGGATGCGTCAGGATATTTATTAATATAACTCTGATTGTGTTCATCAGAAAGAAGAAAGTCATATACATATAGAATGGCTTTTGGGTGAGTAAAGCTTGGGGTAATTTTCATTTGAAAGTGAACTAATCCTTTAAGGAGAGATTTCAACATGAATTCAAACAGTTCAAGACCAAATTATCTGTCCTATGCTGTCAAAATGTATCCAATTCATCTTAGAGCTACATACTCCTACTCTGTCAGTGGTTGTCTCATTTAATTTTTAATTTCTCATTACAAATTTTAGGAGAAACATCTGAGACAAAGTTGAAAGAGTGACATCTAAGTAAAAATATTTTCCTTGTTTGCTTAACCTGTCATTCTTTCTCCCCTTTTTTATTTATATATTTCTCTCTCTCTCGCTCTCTCTATCCCTCACTCTGTTTTGTGTACTCTGAAAGGGAAAGATTCCTCTATCATAACACTACAGGACAGAACATATTGTTCCATTGTTTGATATTGAATAACAGCAAAATACAAAGAATTTCCAAAACCTGTCCCTAATGGGAAGTTATGCTTTTAATTGTAGTGCAGATTTCTAGGCATGTGATTGAGAAATTGCTTCATTTTTTTCTGTTTTTTAGCCTGAAATGAAAAGCATGCAGAAGCATAAACAATTACAACAAGACCTTTGTCTTGGTTTATGCATCTGACTCTAGTCTAGATGAACTGTGGGAAAGCAATAAAAGTATAATGAGTCTTAAGAAGGCAACTGTAAAACAAAGCAATTTCATTGCAATGAACATTTGGGAAGTTGTCTGGGAGTTTCAACTATTGAGATGCTATCGGAGGAAACAAGTTTCATAGTACCTAAGAGGACTGTATAACATCACTGAGTTATTTATGAGAGCGTTGACAAATGCCGACACGGCTGCAATCGATACACATTGATTCATTTGTGAAGCTCAGAAAGGAATTTAAGCGTATCACCTCCCAGCATGACCGCTTACACATCTGTGTGCGCATGCATGACAGATTTTGTTTTATATCATCACTTTCTTCATAACCGACACACATTCCCTCATGGCTTTGCCTGTGAAGATATTTGAGAGAAGATTTTACCCCTTCCTAGTGATTCATAAGGTACATGACATCTGTATGTACAACGGGTCAAGTAAATAAATCCTCTATGGATCGTGAGCCATCAGGCTTGTGGTCCCCGAACAGGCCAGCTTACGACCGCTCAGTTTAACTGTCTGTTACGGCCAAAACAAATATATTCAGCAGAAACTAATAACATGTTCCCCTGACGGGTGGTATTGTGGGCGAAGATTGTGTCAAAGCTGGAGGCTCATGCGCAGGCTGCTTGGAGCTCAATCCAGTAGCTTAAGCCTGGAAGCTCATTCTGAGGGATGAATGTGGTCAGAGTTCAATTCAGAGACAGGAGAGGACAAGTACAGATTATTTGATGTATTTGCACGGAAGCCTAAGGGAGTTGGTATAGTTGTCACGAGCACGCCAGGCTCTACTTCACTCAGGCTGTGTCCTTCGAAGGCTGATTGCATCGCCGCGGTGCAACGAAGGCTGTGTCAATTCAAAGGCTCCTTTAAATGGCATCCTTCGTTTCCCATGAAATGAAGGATACAACAGATGGATGGACTTACCTACCTCAGAATTCATTGTGCACCGGTGACTACAGGATTGTTTGTTTTGAGAGAAATTGCCTATTTACACTTTTACTGGGTACTGGGTTTCAACTTAATCAAATATCTAATGATACAAATATAAAAAAAAACTTTGATTCAGTTCAAATGTTGACATACCTTGCTAAGATGTAATTATATAGTTTATACTCTTTATTATATGCAGAAATGGAATGTGGTGAACATATTTAGGCAGTTTGTGAACCCTGGCTGTTTTTTCAGACAGTTTCATATAAAATTAAAAGTGATGTGACATGTAGCCAAGTATGGTGTAGCCATTTTTGCTGCAGCGCCCGGGGTGCGATTGAGGGTTAGATTGATAGTCTTGCTCAAAGGCACCTCAGTTGTGGGTAATGAGAGTGGAAGAGAGCGCTGTTCATTCACTCCACCCACCTACATTTCCTGCCGGTACTGAGACTTGAACCCGGAACCTTCGGGTTACAAGTCCGACTCTCTAACCATTAGCCAGTCCAAAAAAAGTCCAGTACAAACATTACTGCCACTCATCAACGGCAGCTGTCACAGTTGCTAGGCGACAAGAACAGTCCTCCGTAGGCTAGACTGTCCCATTTAACAAAGTTCAGTCTGACCTTTGTGGCCTTCAAAGGATGCAGCCTCTGAATTAGGACACAGCCATACTCAGCCTTCACAGTCAGCAGAGTACTAACCATGCGCACCTGCCACTCACACACACACACCATCACTAGTTGTCTGGCTTTGTCAAGAGAACACAGACTCTCTTACCTGGGAAAATACTACTGTAAGCTTCTGTGATCTTCTGTAATGCTGTTTCTGTGCTCCAAGTCAATTCAAAGTAATCTCCTAGTCATCCAAGTAATCTCTTCTCGTCTGCTCCGTTGTGGTTGTGTATGCCTTGACAATCTGTAAGACAAATACAGTTATCATCATCTAAAGCTGTGGAACTTTCCCCAGGAACTAGGGACTTTGGGGTGGGACTCTGTGTGTTCGACCACAGGGACCAGGGTCTAAATGAAGTTCTCTGTAAAAAAATTTCCCCTTTAGAAAGTACCTGCTCGCAGAGTAGTACAGTTTAAGTTCAGGAACATTCGGGGATGGGACTTGGGTGCTGAAGTTCACACAGCATTTTGACTGGTTGACTACACGCAGCATTTTATTTCAACCACCATTTTTAAAAGTCGTTTGCGGTGTGTGCAGTAAGAGTTGTTTGCTTTTTGAATCAACAATGGAGTTTAAAAAATATGACCAATGGACCGACGATGAGGTTCAGGCTTTATTAAGCTTATATGCGGAGGACGAAATCCAGCTGGAACTGAAAAGTCACGCACAGTCCTATGTCACCAGACTTAATCTTCACGGTACTTTATACCGCAATGGATTTGTTCAGGGTAATTTCCGGCTAAAGTCTCCATTGTTGCTAATTACCCATCTCTTCAGTTCTTACCTGCATTGGATTGTGTTCCTGCTGATTCTTACAATAAACTTCCCAATTGTTGTTCTTCAATATCTGTCATCATCCTTGTGTGTGAGGCTAATCGTGACAGAAGTTCTCTGCATTTTGTTTGTTTCAGCTTTTTCTTTTTGTCACTGTTATTAATACAGATGGTGATTTTTGGGGCAAAGTGAAATTGATTTAAACATGATCAATTATGCCACTAGTAAAATTTTACTGGCAGCTGAAATCATCAAATGATCCAAAATATTTCATGATTATTAAAACATTATTATTTATTTTTTTTAAATATTTGATATTCCTCACACCAACCCACTTTTCCTACAGGACTTCAGGGTAGCAGTGGAGTCAGCAGTAGGAAATGATGAGGAACCTCTGTTAGAAAATGGGAAGCTGGACGAGATCCTGAGCACTCTTCCTCAGGCCTACCATCTGCACAGTGAGATCCTCAATGAGCTGGAGACCCGCATTAAACAGTGGTGAGAGCACGCATACTCAAGCACATTACACTGATGCACCCTATACTAATGCACATCAACATCCACAAAATGTACACATGCTTATGCACACATTTTATAGCCTGACATTCCATAAAAGTCCATATTTATGTTATATATAACATGTGCATCATTTACAAGGTGTTAATGCATGCACTCCGCATCTAATGTATGCATCTCCCACCTGAGCCACATGCTAATATAGGCAAGCTCAGGAAGCAAGGGAGGCAGTGCCTCCTCAAATAATTGGATGAGAAAATAATCCATATTACAAAAATAAAACAGCGCAAATATTACAAAATGTGACATTAAAACGTTCTTCTAAAGTAACACTGTCTAACAGCGACACCAGCAGGTAAAGTTACAGCGGGAAGCCTCCCCTGAGCCCATTGAGTTTTAACAGACCTCCTATAGGGTGTGGTGGGTTTGATGGGGAGTAAAGGCCCTGATATACTCATGACAAAGTTCTTTTTCATTCTTTGCTTAGGGGTAAATAGAAGTTCGAAATACATGAGCAGCGGTATACTGTTAGCGAACATCCAACACCGCCAACGTTGCTGAGACTGACATTTCAATGAATATGTAAATATGTGCTGCATGCTTTCCTCTCTCAAGAACAAAATAAACACACAACAAAAATGAGAAAACTGAAAGCATTTTTTAAAGAAAGCAAAAATTCTAATTTCATCAGAAGTACATTTTAATTTTTTACTCACGGACATCTGACCTCGACGGACTCAACAGAAGAAATGAACCAGAGAAGAGTTCCACATAAAAGAATGTCCACGCAATCACCACTGACCATTGTGTTTACCAGCCGGAGCAACTTTTTTGGAAAGTTGGCTTTTGCAAGCCGTTTCAAAATGAACTTCGTTTTGGCCTGATTTTGTTCAAAATTACGCCATTACAGTTCATTCTTCAACATAGCTTGAAGTATATTGGGGCCTTAATTGAGAATGAATGGGGGAAAGTCACATGAGAGGAGGCAATTGCGCTATGATTGGTTATGGTTGGATATGATTGGTTCATGTAAATCCCTCCTCGTGCAAATCCTCTTGTTTTCGTGTGCATTTTTGAATCAGTCTGAATGGAAGACTAATTAAAAAGTAAGTAAACAACTTAGTTATGTCACATAGTTATGACTGCTTTACGTCACATCAAAATCAAATTTGAAAGGGCATAAAAACATGATAACTGGGGGATTTTTTATTTTATTTTTATTTTTTTTGAGCACTCAGCTTTGTGAAATTCAAGGTTTCAACCAGTGTTTACCCAGCTTGATGGCTGATGAAAATAAGTTGATTATTAAAAAGAACAGCTGAACATCAGTTCACAAATAAAATAATTGTTTAAATTGTTACTGTCTTTATTATTTTGGAATAAATGTAAAAATGCGTAAAAATATTTATACTTGATTTTTAATAAATAGAAAAATTAATGAAAATAAATAGAAAATTAATGTAACATTAACATATATTAACATTTATATTATGATATGTAAAGTAATGTTTATTTAACCAGGACAATGTGACCACAATACGTGTACATCTTAAGGGACCACAATAAATGTACATCTTAAGGGACTTTTCCTCATTTCAGACACAACTGCATATCACTGGACAAGCTGATGTGTTCTTGCTTACTTTACACACATAGATTTCTTATCTCTTTCATAGCAGTACATGTGATGTTACAATTACATAATCCATTATAATGCCATCATGAATGTCCTTGGATGCCCTCTGAAAAGTTCTTGTTCTTTCATTCATCTTCAGGGAGGACAGCCCGTCAGTGGTTGATGTCATATTAACGCGCCGGGCTGAGTTTTCATCCTTTGCGACCTACATCTCAGACTATGACCGCAGCATGTCACTGCTGGAGGAGAGCTGTAGACAGAGTAAAGCTTTCGAGGATGTGGTTAAACAGTTTGAGGTGAGGTCTGAGATGAAAATGCTGGACATTTGATGATTCTTTAGTCACAGTTCAATTTATCTTTCAGTTAAAAAACCTGTTATGCCAATGTAATATTATGTGTATAAAGTTATATCACTTTTATAAAAATTCCATTACGATTGTGGTATCAATCAAGGTAATAAGTACCTGCTAGCGATGCTTTACTAAAAAAAAAAAAAAAAAAAAAAAATTGGATGTTTTTTCAGTATTTATGGTACTAAATTGTGTTTCAGATTCACTGTCTGATTGATTTTTGAGCACTTGTATGCATATTTTCTCACATTACCTTTTGTTGTGAAATAGTTGACAACCACATAATCTAGTAGCATCAACCTCTGCAGTTTTGGTACCTGCAGAGTATTACGGACACAATCAGTTCACTGTACCAGCGAAATTCATGACAGAGGCTCCGCTGAATCATTTAATTGGAGGATGGTTGGTGGAGTCACTTACCACACATTTCAATGGTGATCGGGATCACCAACGACAAGAAGCCAGCTGGCCTCGCTCATTAATATGCATGAGCATCTGTATTCAGAGAAGCCTCCTTGGGTGGTAGACTCAAAATTGGACCCTCAATGTATAGAGAGATCAGGAAAGGGAGAAAGAAAGACTGATTTAGTCAAATGTCCTTTTAAATGTGTGCATTGTCATCAGCTGCTCTTATTGAAAAGTAAAAATGACTGTAGTTTTTAGATTGAGCTTGTGAAATGAGTTAAGGAGGTCTGTTTTATATTTATTTAGATCAAGGATTGCATATTTAATAATATGTTACAGCCTGCCATGGGTCTGTTTTCCCATGTGGCTTCACAATCAATAGCAGAGGCTTGTGATCCAAATAACCCCAGAGTAATGAAACGAGATTAAGATGTAATTTCTGCTTATAACAGCACATATTATTCTTTTCAACACAATGTAATTCATTTCTTGGTGTAAAATGTGCTCACTCAGTCCTCTGTGAGTCCTGGTCAGTACAGTTGCAGTAACGCTTATAGGCTTTGACTGGGTGATGTATGTACTGAGCATCACTGGTTGCCTCTGGTCACTCCGCACTAATGAAACCAATAGAGCTGACTCTCAGTGGTGAACCACCGCACAAACAAACACACAAGTGAACAACAAGGCAGGCTTTTCATTGCATTTTTCTTAACCTGCCAGCCATTAGTCTAGCCACTGCTGACTTGTTTTATTCACCAATCTGTGCTGTGATGCTCCTCTCGGCTCATTAAATGGGAGGAGATGCGGTTGTTTTATTGATCGGGCCCTGAAGGTGGACAAGTCAGGAGTTTAAACACCTGCTTGACTTTATCAGTAGCCTACCACCATTGTCAGCACTGCATATCAGCTCTTTAGATTATTTAGAATATTCTGTTAAGAATATGTCTGGGTCATATTTCACCCAAAAAGAAAGAAATTAGAAATTAAATTATTCTTTAAAAAAATACTGTCTGATTTAAAGGTGCTAAAGAGGATGTTTTGTTTTATACATTTTTGCAGTATTACTTGAAACTGTCTTTAATAATGGATAAAAGACTATTTATTAGGTGCACTGAAAGGAATAATATTAATATACATCATCTGTGCACGAGGTAGGGCCTTAAAAACATCAGCCAATCGTTTACGCGATCATCGCGTAAACGATTGGCCCTCTGGCTTGTCAATCACTGCCGTGACGTTCCTTGTGAGAGACAAGCGTGGCTGCGCGCTCCAGTAACTTTCCACACTCCACAGGTGCCGCATGCAGTGTTTTTGTCAGGAGACAGGAGTAACAACTGCAGATTATGAGTTACCTGCGGTGAGTCCGACATAATGAATCCAAAAAACACGACACAGCAAATGCCGGTGGTAAACACTCGTGTTCCTATACTCGTGGACCATTTTTGGGAGGCGTTCCTTTGAAGTGAGCTGTGAAGGAGGGGGGGGCTGTTCTTACGCATGCACTCATTTGAAAAACTCAGTAAGTCTTTGGATTCTCAGTCGACGAAAAAATCCTCTCTATCACCTTTAAGGCCCTTTCACACCAACTTAAAGATGCTTAATTGACATTAAAGGGGTCATGACATGAGAAATCAAATTTGCCTTGATCTTTTAAGAGGTCTTTGTCAGCTGTTACACCATAGGCCCCGCCCACCGGCAAGGTGCAATAGGTGATTCTCTAAAAAAACATTTTTTGTTATACTGGTTGAAAGTCTTCTCATGTCTTGAAAGATATCACTATGTTAAATGGTCTAAATGTATTTTTATAAATATATATTGTCTGTGGAAGGCATATAGGTGCATAAAATGTTCATCCAATACTCGGTTCGAATGAAATAATACGATGTCCTACCTGCCTGTCAATGTATGTTTTTACATACCCTTATGCACCCTGTTTGCGTTTCATGCTGTGCAGAGTTTATGTAGACAGACGTCAGTCACGGAGCACCACAAACAAACAGCAGCCAGCTTTTACAGTTCCTACCAAATCAAAATCATGAGCTTATGCTGCGTTCGGGCCATAACTATCATAATTAAGAGATGGCAACTTTTGACGTTCTAACTGAAGCTGTTCATTCAGACTCGGAATTATGCATATCCATGTCACAGTATCAACACTGTAATGAATCTGCAACAGCCAGGTACAAGCTCTTTAAGTTGTTTACGTTCATTATTATTGTAATGTCTTGTGCTTTGAGACATGATGTAGTCTCTTGTGACGCTTTGCCGATAGCAGCTGTGTGTATGTGCGCGCGTTCATGTGTTTTGGAGGAGGCTTGGCTTTGCACTTCAGTTTTCAGGGAGGGTGGGATCATATGCTTTCAATGCTAGCAGGCTATCATTATCATTTTCCAGATCACCTACTGCACCTTTAACGGCTGACATTTGCCTACACTGGACGTGAGGGTCGTGTCACGTCAAAAGCAAATAGAACCCATTATAATCACTGATGGTGTCTACACTGGATGTATACAGTATATAGATGCACTTTCAGTTTCTGACATACTCCACGCACTTGTCTATTGACAACGAAGAGTGAAGGAATGTTCGCTTTGACGCAGTTTAAAGGGATAGTTCACCCAAAAATGAAAATGTGATGCTTACCCCCAGCGCATCCAAGATGTAGGTGACTTTGTTAAATAATGCGAGTGGATGGGAACTTCTACTATAAGAGTAAACAAAACTTGCATAGACAAGTCCAAATTAAACCCTGCGGCTCGTGACAACACATTGATGTCCTAAGACACAAAGCGTTCGGTTTGTGCGAGAAACCGAACAGTATTTCTATCATTTTTTACCTCTAATACACCACTATGTCCAACTGCATTCAGCACTCGTTTAGTAAGGTCTGATCGCGCTCTGACAACGGCAGTGATGTCTCGCGCTTATACTTCAATGAGTGCTAGACATCACTGTCGTTGTCAGAGCGCGATCAGACCTCACTAAACGACTGCTGAACGCAGTTGGACATAGTGGTGTATTAGAGGTAAAAAATTATATAAGTACTGTTCGGTTTCTCACACAAACCGATCGCTTTGTGCCTTAGGACATCAATGTGTCGTCACGAGCCACAGGGTTTCATTTGGACTTGTCTATGCAAGTTTTGTTTACTCTAAATTCCCATCCACTTGCATTATTTGACTGACAGACGGCAATGGTTCGAGTTAAAAATCATAATTTGTGTTCTACTGAAGAAACCAAGTCACCTACATCTTGGATGCACTGGGGGTAAGCAGATAAACATCACATTTTCATTTTTGGGTGAACTATCCCTTTAAACAGCTTGTTTGCATCTTGTACAGACTTTAGAAGGATCCCAGCTTTGAAAGCAAGAGGATGATTTATTTTAATGGAGTCTTGTTTTGTAAATGAGGCACAGTCTAATGGAAAGTTCACAAAGAACATTCTGTAGAAAGATGAAACAGCCAACTGATCTTACAGCAGCTTCATCTCAAACCATACTTTATCTGTAAATGACAGTTTTATATGGATGATGTTTTCATAACACTTGTTGAGACTGTTTCCTATGCGGTGACATTAGCCGATCATAACAGTGTCCATTTACTGACAAGCCTTAAAAGGAGCTGCCCCTTAAAAACAGATCATTTCAGACAGAGGGTCAGAATAAAGATTGAAAATAATAATTTTTCTAGATATGAAGAGTTCCATTGCAAAAACCTCTAAGTCCGTCTGACATGTTTTCTTTTAAATTAGAATTTTTTTATCAGGCTCCTATGTTTAGGTTTATTAATTTCACTTTATGGCAATTAAAAGGTTATTAGTCAGTTATTGAAATGCCTTAGTTTCAAAAATGTTGATGTAGTGGATTTGAAGCGAAAGTATTTGATGAACGTATACTATGTGTGGCGAGCATTCACTCAATATCATCATTTCATTTTTGACGAAGGTTGCGTTTAGCAGCTTTTGCATCTGAACTCTTCATATATATATATATAATATAATAATAATATATAATATATATCTTATTTAATCTTTTCTTTCCTTTGCTGTGTGACCTGGACATGCTATTATATTTATCTTGTACTGTAGAATTTACCACATGGGTTTCACTTATGTGGCATTTTGTAATTGCAGCATTTTTGATAAAAGATAGTGGATGCATTGAGGATAGAGGATGTATTAGGAATTCTCTTCCCTGGATCCGAGCTTGTGTAATTTCATTTTGTGTGTGCGTGTGCGTGCTGGGTTGATGACAGAGATGAAGTATCAACAGCAGCTGATCTGATCACTGCTGTGGTCTGATAGGATTAAACCCTGTTCAGCGACACTGTTTACGAGGGGTTTTCACCACAAACGTGTGTGTGTGTTTCTAAGTATCTGGGCGTGTATGTGCAGAATGTGTAAGAAGGAAGGAGACGAAGGTGGGGTGCTCTGAAAGAGAGCGAGAGAGAGGAGACTGTTTTGCAAGCTTCGTGTTTATATTCAACATTCTATAGCATTTTCATAGCATGTCCTTTTAGCCCTTCAGTTTAAAATAAATGATCTGCCGAAAGTGCGACTTCATTGTATGAGATGATAGATAGATAGATAGATAGATAGATAGATAGATAGATAGATAGATAGATAGATAGAGAGATAGAGAGATAGATAGAGAGATAGATAGAGAGATAGATAGATAGATAGTATTTAAATTATCATAATATCATATCGTATATTATCATATATTATCATAATATTGAGCATAAGAGACTTATTTCAACAACATTAAAAATCCAAACTTTAAACTAGTAGTATATACAGTATTTATTTAGAGTATTTTTGGAAATTGCATTCAAAATCCACTAGGATCAAAATCCATATGTATCCACTTATAGCCACTATGAACGAGCATGGCATTTCTTTGTGCATGTATCATTATTACAGTGTTGCTCTGAGATTGTACAGGTGGAAAGGACAAGATAAAGACAGAACAAGACATTGACACGCATATACACTCATCTGGCATTTGGGCAATGAGGCGGAAAAAAGCTAATTAGCCAAGCAGTCTTCTTAAACAACCCTCAATTAAATCAGCTGTCCACACAGACGCTGCTTCAGCCGGACCAGTGCCTGATTTGTGTAGCCTGTCTGTTCTCTGGCACGAGCCACCGTTCCCTCTCCTGGCTGTGTCCCAACTCGACTGGAGAGCTAACGCTAAATATCTACCCTTACACACACACAAAGACTGTCCGCTTTTTCAACACAAATGTCAATTGGATTGCAGTTTGGTGCAAGTATTCAGTGCAAGGCTGTTCATTAGGTCTACTGCCTTTAACAATGGAGCCATGTTGTGCTTAAACACTGGAATCTGACATGGCTTTATGGTCAAGATGAGATTCACTGCAGTGAAGAAGAGATACATAGAAGAAGTAATTAGATAATTGAAGACAGGTGCATGGTATTTAGGGTTGAAGAGTGAGAGGCTACATTCACACAAAAACATAAAAGTGCCTAATGTAGACTTTCTGCTCAATTCCTTGACTAGACACTAGTCTAAAGGGCCAATGCTTTTTAACAAAACATCAACACATTTCATAATATCTTGTAATATTATGGCATATTTCCTTATTATATGAAATTAGAAGTCTGTGCATTAGCATGAACTTTTTAACTATTATTCTATCAATATATCTGCTTTAGTGCATTAGTATTTTAAACAAATCTATTTTGCACCTTTCTGTGTAATACTTTATATTTTAATGAATATTTTATAAAATATGATTTTTTAAAAATATCTGAATACTTTAATATTAAATATTTTATTTTATATTTTATTTAATCATTTATTCAGTGTAATATTTTATGAAATATTATATTGAATAGATTTTTTGCCATAATTTTGCTTTTTGTTTACCCTTTCGGTGAATAATATTAAAATGTAATTTTTTTGATTATATTTTATTTTTAATAATATTTTTTCACCATTGTTATATTGTGTAAAGCACAATATAAAAAAAAATCAATTCAATTGAATATCTTATAAAATATTATACTGAAATAAAGTGTTGTGCTCTGTTCACCGTTAGTGCTTTGTTTTTATATAGTTATAATATTTCAAGTTATAATAATCTTTTAATGTGATTGCATATTATGATATTATATGAAATTAAAAGTTTGTGCATTATCATTAACTTTTTAAATTGCATTATTAATGCATATATTTAAAACATCAATATATCTGGCATCAGTATGCATTTTTATCAAATCTATTTTGCACCTTTCTGTTACAGTGGAATTTACTGAATATTTTAAATATTAAATATCTTATAAAATGTTATTTTTATTTAATATCTTATTATTTTAACATTAAGGGCCCTATTTTAACGATCTAAACGCAAAGTGTAAAGCGCACGGCGCAGGTGCACTCAGGGCGTGTCCAAATCCACTTTTGCTATTTTAACGACAGAAAAACGGTCCGTGCGCCAGGGCGCATTTTTTAAATGGGTTGTCCCTATTTGCTTAATGAGTAATGGGCGTAACGTTCAATAAACCAATCAGAGTGTCATCTCCCATTCCCTTTAAGAGCGAGATGCGCTCGCGCCATGGCGGATTGCTATTTACATGCCGGAATTTGTTGGCGGAAAAGCTGAACGCTTTTCAAGCGAAGAAACTGATCTGCTCGTGCGCGAAGTTAAAGCGCGCGAGCAGATCATCTACGGGACAAGCAGGATATAACATTATATATATTATATAATTATATATTATATAACATATAACATTATAAAATACACTGACTTATTAAACACACCGATTCAACTGAGGAGTTCAACGAGTTCAAGTGGCCAGTCAATCTTTCAGTCGTCTGCGTTGGATGCAGGCTTTCAAATAGCTCCGCGCGATCAGTCAGTTAATATGTGTGTGTATTGGCAAGATTGTTCAATTAATTAGCCAGTTTCGTTCATCATTATAAGTAGTAATAGGCTGAATTGAAAATAGGTATCCTAATTCTAATACACACAATGACTATTCATCATTACATTTTTATATTTATGTAGCCTACACAATAATATTCTTTTACACTGTAATTCTTTTGTTTTTAATATTTGGCATGTTTGTGTGATGCGTATCCCTGTGTGTAATAAGCAAAGTCAACGCGCACTGTGGACGCGCCCAGAGGCGCAGTTTCTACCAACGCGCTCTAACAAAAAAATATTGCGCCATTGACTTTAGACTTTAGACCAGGTTTGAGTTGGTCTATGGCGCAGTCTATTTTCAGCTCCTTAAAATAGCAATGCGCCGGCAATGCGTCTGAACACACCTCTTTTTTAGACCAGCACGCCCATGGGCGCACTAACTTGCGCAAATGCATTTACTAATTTAAGGACGTGGCGCTGAACGGGAAAACGCAAACGGCGCCGGACGCAAACTAGCAAACATACTTGCGCTGCGCCTTGCGTCGCATTGTGCCGGTTGTATTATAGGGCCCTTAATGTTTTATTCCTTTAAATTCAATTAAATATTTTTATGAAATATTAAACTGAATTGAAATTTTGCCATAATTTCAAGTTAGATTAGCGTAAAAATTGAAGTCAGTATGTCTAGTATTTGAATTTGTCACATTCTGTGTGATTTTTGATATTCACAATATGATCCGAACAACAGATCTGTCACATGTAATAGAAAAACTGCAGTGTGAATGTGGAAAAAAGTGAAGAGAAATGAGAATGTAATGGACAGAACTGGTGAATTATGATGATGATGAAGGTTACAATAAGGGTAGGGACACAGGGAAGCTGAGAGAGCTGGTGTGAAAGAGATAATGAAAGCCAGAGGGTGTCTTTCAGGGGTGTTGTGGGAATGATGTTGTGGCAGGTGTGCAAACTGGACACTGGCTGTCTGTTCCTTTATCTTGAAGCCACAACTCCCTCTGTTCACACTCCTCACACAAGGTCACTGACTGCATTTTTGTTCCCCTTCTCTCGTTGAAAATCTCAAGCTTTGTCTTATGTCAATGGACATCCAGAAGTCTAAAGTTGTTTGCCCTTATCTGCCCTCTACTGACCTCTCACGTCCCCTCAGGCTCCTCAGAGCTCGCATGAACAATGACGTGTCAAAGTCAATTAGGCCTTGATTGATTTCTTCTCACCACGTGTTTGACTGATTCACTTGTTCACATTTTCTCCCAGTGAATGATATAATTGGGTTGGAATTGGATGGAATGAGGCGTACTCAGGTTTTTGTGTAAGGGAAGGTCAATGAATAACCTTGAAATGGGCTTTTCTAAGTGGTGCCATTGTGATCTATAATACTGTATCTTGTAGGTGAAGAGGGAGCACAGGTGGCTTGTAACTCTCGATTGTGTATGATTGTGCAGGTTTGTGCTTGTGGTTTGGGTGTTGAACAATGTTGTGTTTATAGATCTTTTTGTGTCTGTTTATTTAACAAAGCATGTGCAGATACTGTGAAATTAGCATAATTACTGTAATCATGAGATTGTGGCTTCGTTAAACTCATGAATTTCACACAAATTTAGATTTCTCTTACTTCACACATCATGTAAAAACAACTAAAAAGTAACTTGAACAGTTAAAAGAGGGTGTATTATAAAAATGATCATTTTGCAATTCCTGTATTCCATGAAAGCAGCATTAGTGTATGATTGCTAATGATAATTCTTGTGTGCATTTCCATGTCTTCCTTCTGTGTGCCTACAGTTATAATGTTTACATGCATCGTATATTGTGTTTCATGTGTCCGTGTGTTTGTTTGTGTCTTCTAGACGCAGAATGCAGAAGGAGTTCATGTTCCTCTGAAACACCAGCTGCTGCGGGTCATTGTGCGTGTGCTCCAGTACCGCATGCTGCTCACAGGTGAACACTGCGCGATTCAAATATTTAATCCAGATGATATTTTTTGCACAGTTAATACGTTAACACATTCAGTCCCTTTTTTTTAGGAAAGAAAACTAAATAATATGTGCAGTTCAGTACTATTGTTAACTAAAAATGGTTGTTTTTTTTTTAAATAAAAAAAGCTGAAATAAAATACAAATATTAGATTAAATATTTACAGAGCCTTGCACATGATGTGGATAAAAACATATATTAGGAATTAGGAAATGGGAGAATTAGGAATCTGTTCTCTCATTTTAGTAAACTGTGGCCATGTTGAACTAATTTGTTCCCTTGTTTTGATTTCAACTAAAAGAAGGGAATGAATTATTACAACTTGGCCGTGATATACATATTTTTTTCATTTGTGGGGCTTTTATTAGAAAATTAGAAAAAAAAAAAAAAAACCTGAAATGGAAAAAAAATAAGGGTGTGTTCATACTTGTTGTTCAGTTCTCTTTGTTCGTTTTCTCCAGACCTAAAAAGAAAATTATACATTTAGTCCTGGTTCGCTTAGAATCCACAAAATTATTTTTAACACCGAACCTAAAGATACAAAAAAACCCACACATTTTGCAACATAACTTACTGAAACATCCAAATCACTGCTGTGTGCTGGGCTTAAAGCACTGGTTGTATGATTTTTACCAGCTGAGAACTCACGAAGAGCTTAGAAAATGTGAAAGAGTCAATACAGAACCATGAATTCCTCCATTGCACACAAACTGCAAGGAGATGCGTTTCTGACACCTGTACCAAGCTGTGATGGGCAGCGTAGCTCCTCTGATGAGAAGAACAAGGTTTGCTTGATTTAGTCCTTTTTAGGGTCACATCTTATGACATCACATCCTGTTTTTGGTTCGTTTAGATGTCTTTTGTCTATTGCAGCCAAACTGCACCAGAGTTCATTTACAAATGGACAGAGACCCACCTCTTCAGGGGTCTCGGTCCGCTCCTTTAGTGCACACCAGGGTTCGGAGCGTTCACACTTATTCAAATGAACCGCTTGAACAGAGCAATCACACCAGAGTTTGTTTTACTCGAACCAAACCTGCCAAGTGTGAATGTACCCAAAGACAAAGTATTAAAATGACTCAAACTAAAATTGAAATAAAAATAATTTAAAGCCAAATGAAAATATTTAAAAAATAATAATAATAATAATAATACAAATAAATGAATAAAAAAATGAATAAAACTGAAAGGGATAGTTCAGCTAAAAATGAAAATTCTGTCATCATTTACTCTCCCTTGAGTTTTTCCAAACCTGTATGAATTTTTTTCTTAGTTGAACACAAAAGAAGATTTTGAAGAAAGTCGGTAATCAAACAGTTGATCGGCCCCATTGACTTCCATAGTATTTTTTTCCATACTATTTTAATTTTTGGTGAACTATTCTTTTAAAGTTAATGTAACGAAACGGGACTCAGGCAGGGATCCATTTGCAAGCTTTATTAAAAGTGAGCGTGGTCGTACAGGCAGGGTAAAACGGGAACAAACAGGAACAGCAAGGGACAGGCAGAATTGTGGTCAGGATACAGGCAATGGTCAGGACAGGCAGATATCACTCACAGGTCAGGGTACAATAAACAGTCCAAAGGCAGGCAGCAGAGAATTGTAAACAGTAAACAGACAGGATCGGAGACAGGCAGACACTATAGAACGCTCAGAATTGCAACATAGGTTAACAAGACTTCGCAGTGAGGTGGTGTGTGAGTGAGTCTTAAATAGTCCATATAATAAGCTACAGCTGTATGTGGCAAATGATGATTGGTGTGGATTGTGCATGTGACTGGCAGGGAGGATTATGGGAAGTGTAGTCCAGGAACTGACAGGAATCGTGACACTTGAATTAAAGTGAAAAGTGAAAATATAAATTAAAATAGTATAGTATAGTATATATAATAGTATAGAAATTATGCTAAAATAACACAGATGTGTTCTGTATATGTGGATGACGGGAAATATATGCATATATTTATGTGCAGTATACTGTACATAAAGATACTGGACAGAGGTCCGTTTTTGCAACATAGCAGAGTATATTTATCAAACTGCATCAAAACACAGGAAATACAGTAATTAAATAATAAAACTACTTTCTCAGCAGTTTGTGGACATAATCTTATGTGTAAAATTGATGTTTTTGCCGACTTGCAGTCCTAGTGTTCGCATTTTGATTGACAGAATTTCACTCTTGAGTGCTATATGTCACTTTATGAGCTTTGATGATTAAATTTCACCATACAAAAGCTGCAAATTACAAGTTTTGAATTTGAGTTCATTATAAATAATAGCTTATCCCATAATTCAGGTTCCTAATAAACAAGACTACTTTGTGTATGTGAATTTATGCGTGTGTGTAATACTTGGGGGTCTGATAAGTTATTGGTAATCACACAGAATAGAATTAAACAGTTGTAATGTTACAGTGAATAAATGTGTTAAAAAGAAAAACAACTTTGTTGTGAGGGAGTGTGAGGCAGGCTGTTATCATTTCAACCTTGAGGGTGTGTATGTGGGATGCTCTACATAACAAAACATAAGACATTTGAGTGTGTATAAGGGATGAGCCTGTGAAAACTAATTTTGTCTTGTTTTTCCTTAATTTGTTTTCTTTCTTATTCTTTTCAGACTACTTAAACAATCTCTCCCCGGATTCAAAAGAGTATGAAGACACACAAGGTATTGTTGTCTATGTCTCTCTGTCACACAATGATGAATACTGACCACATTTGATCTGTAATAACATTAATTGTGCTTGTGACTGCAACTTTTTATCAACAGCTGCACTGGTAATCGTGTCAGAGGTTGCAGACCAGGTTAATGACAATTTAAAACATGGGGTGAGTTGTCTGTTTGTGAGAGAGTGTGTTGCATTGTTAATACATGATGAAAAGGAGCAAGGAGATATGATGTCATCAAAGTGTCCCAGGTGTCCAGAAACAAAGAGAGCAGTGTGAAATCAGTAGTACACAGAGGCATCCCCAAACACACACACACACACACACACACACACACACACACACACACACACACACACACACACACACACACACACACACACACACACACACACACACACACACACACACACACATAGTCTCAGACAGACACAGAAACCTTCTGTCTCTATACCTTTATTCATTTCTGAACAGCTCTTTCTTATTCTCATCCACATATGAGAAATAAACACTTTCATTTTCTAGTTCTATTTTTGTTTCTCACTATTTTATGTCTTTCTCCCTCAAAATCGCAGGAGAATCTGCTTCGTTTGGTCCATATTGACTATAGCGTGAGAGGAAAAAGAGACCTTCTCCAACCAGGAAGGGTAAATTCTGCTCCATACACTGTATTTATGGTTTCATGTTTATAGTTTACTACTGATTTTACTGGTTGTAAAACCTGAAAGATCAGTAACAGTTATTAGACATCAAAGGTTCAAATGAATAACACCCTTACCCATAACTCACCTGGCCTCTGGCACCTGTGTGTTTTGCAGGTTTTTGTCAAGGAGGGCACACTGATGAAGGTCTCTCGTAAAAGCAGGCAGCCCAGACACCTCTTCCTGGTATCTTATCATGCATCTGTACTTCAATTGTATTGAATGTGTACATATAGTGTACTTCAAATCTTAAAAGTATATTTAAAAAAAAAAAACTCCCAAATAATATAATATTAATAAAATAAAAGGTCACTTAAAGGGTTAGTTCACCAAAAAAATGTATATTCTGTCATTAATTACTCACACTGCAAAAAATGCTGTTCTTACTTAGAGTTTTTGCCTTGTTTCTAGTCAAAATATCTTAAAGTTCTTAAGTCAAGAAGCATTTTCTTGACAAGTAAAAATTATTGTCTTGTTTTTTAGGAAAAATAAGTAAAAATTAAGTGAGTTTTTCCTTAAAACAAGCAAAATAATCTTATTTCAAACCAAAAATAAGATATATAATCTTGTTTTCAGTTTGGATTAAGATTATTTTGCTTGTTTTAAGGAAAAAACAAGAAAATAATTTTTACTTGTCAAGAAAATGCTTATTGATCTACAAATTTTTAGATATTTGGACTGGAAACAAGACAAAAATTCTAAGTAAGAACAGCATTTTTTGCAGTGCACCCTCATGTTGTTCCAAACCCATAAGACTTTCGTTCATCTTTGGAACACAAATGAAGATCTTTTTCACATGTAAACATTCATCAACTCATACATCACTTGTGGTAAACGGTTGAGCTTCTGTTTATGTTCACTGATCAATGTTTATATGTGAATAAAAGCCTAAATTAAATCTGTTCATCATAAAAAGCATTTGAGTCTCTTCAGAAAATTTGGACTAAACCACTCATTTCATATGGATTAGTTTTACTCTCTTAATCTCTTTAAGAACTTTTTTGTATCAAAGTTTCAATTGTGTAGCTGTTTATGGAGGGACAGAAAGCTCTCAGATTTAATCAAAAAGATCTTCATTTGTGTTCCGAATATGAACGAAAGTCTTACGGGTTTGAAACGACATGAGGGTGAGTGATTAATGAGGGGTGAACTAACCCTTTACAGTCAGTCAAAAAGTACATTAAAGTTTTAACTTATTGCATTTAAATATAACACATTTTCATTTACTGAAATTGCAGTTAACATGTAATTGAGTATCTGAGAACCACATCATTTACACTTAAGTATATTTTAATGTATATTATTCCTTTTAAAAGTATGCTAAAGTGTACTTCTTTTTCACAAGGGTGTTGTTTACATGCCTTAAGGCCCGTTCACACCAAGGGCGATGACTATAAAGATAACGATAAAGAAAAATCATTCTCAGTATTAAAGAATAGCAGAGTTCACACCACAACCATAACAATAACGGCACAGAGAAACAATATCGTTGGAATCACTTTCAGAATGATTTTATCCAGCCGATGAACGATAAAAACATTGACAACCAATCAGAATCAAGCCTGCTGTAATGAGCTTGAGCATTTAAAGTGACAGACAAACATGAATAAACAGTACAATATCGTCGCTTGTGTGGACACTAATATAGTTATCTTTATAGTTTTCTTGGTGTGAACGGGCCTTCAGAACTGGTGGCTTCATGGCCATTTGGAGCTCACATGACTGTGTTTTGTAAATATATGTTCTCAACAATATTGATCAGACCAATTTGCAGAGCAGGACCATTAACAGCTTCTCTTTCAGTTAGACTTGTATTGCTTCTTGTGTTCGGAAATGTGTTTGATGGCAAATAGGTGTTGCATTTTCATAATTAGATATAGCTGGATTTAGCATAGTCTTCTACAGTCAGCTTATGCTTTAATGCCAATACTGCAGAACAACTGTCTGAAGGGAATCTTGCTTGGCAAGTTAGTTAAAGTTTGTTAAACTGTCAACATGTTTACAGCTAGCTGCCTTACACATTCAGTTTACTGACATTTGAAGGTACCTTTATCGCCCCCTTGAGGACTGAGTAGTTATAGACAGGTATTATGTGTATTGCTGATATTTGGTCATTCCAAACATGCCAGCCAGTTTCCTAGAGAGTAAGCGAGATGGTATATATGTGCCTTAAGTGTTCACCAGACGCTGGAGGCCACATTAGCTGTAGCACAAGGCTACCCCCACCCGTCTCTGTACCGCTGTTGTTTTCGAGGGTCGTACTTCCTCTCAGGATGTCTGTTGTAGGTCAGTGGATGCCAGCTTCCTGTGCAGGGACTGTACCGACAGCACACTGAAGACTAGGCCCAGAGAACAACAGATCAACATCACTGAGCTGAAAACAACACTAAAAACATTAGACTGAGCAGTCAGTTCATTTGTTTATCCTGCGTCGAGTCCCTGAAGTACCACTTCCACACTTGGGTGCTTTTCTGGATGTCTAGATGAGATTTTAAGAAGAGTGCTTTACAGATTTGACATCTAGGTATTGTTGAGATTTGCTCAGATGATTTAAATTTTTATCAACTTGGACTAAAATATTGGGATCAGTATTTTTTATTTTTTTTCAGTATAAATCTTTAATTCGGCCAAGATGCATTACATTAAATTAAAAAAGCGACATTTATAATGTTACAAAGGATTTCTATTTCAAATAAAGGTCCCACTTTATATTAAGTGGCCTTAACTACAATGTACTTATTGGGTTCATATTGAATTGCAAAACACTTTTGCTGCTATTGAGGTGGTATACGGGTAAGGTTAGGGAAAGCTTTGGTGGTATGGGTAGGTTTAAGGGTGGGGGTAAGGTGTAAGGGATGGGTCAACAGTGTCATTATAAATGTAATTACAGAAATGAATTACAGATGTAATTACATGCAGGTGTTTTTCAAAATATAAGTACAATGTAAAAACATGTATGTACACATTAAGTGCATTGTATCAAATTATTAATTTATGTGTAAGTACATAGTAGTTAAGGCCACTTAATATAAAGTGGGACCCAAATAAATGCTGTTCTTGGCACATTTTCTCTCAGGTTAAGTTTTTAGATGGATCAGGCAGTTTGTAGCCTACGTATTTGAATCTCACATTTCACATACATCACTACAGTTTAATCCATGTAGTATGTTGTACTTCATTATAAAGTTACGTTTTTTGGACTGTGTATGTATACGTACAGGAAGCTTTTTCTGAAGTCTCTAGATATTGGGGGGCTTTCTTCATGGTCTTCTTTTATCTCTCCTGCTGCCGTTGTCTCCTTGCGCTCTCTTGCCCTCCCTGAATCGATCAAGCTCTGACTGATGTTTTTTTATGAGAGCTTGTGACTGATGTCATAGAGTCCGGCACTGACTGGGTGTAATATGATGTCAGAGGGTCCCCTGGTCATGGTGATTCCTTGAGATCTGGATTTAATTTATGGAGTAATAAGTGAAAAAAATCTGCTCAAAAATCCTGCCAACATACCATTTCTCACACGCTGACGCTCGAGGGCCATTTCCTCTGTTAAAACCACCCATCACTGCCTGTACTAATCTGCCACTTCTTCCCTACAACAGTCAGATTAAAAAAATTCAATGTCTTTGAAAAACTACCGCTGGTTCAGAGATACATTGTGAACATAGCGACAGGATTCTTACCGTCATGGAAAATATGTCAGGAAATTTTAATTTTGTGATTTACTACACATCATTTTTGGTCATTGAAATAATGCTGAAATAAAATAAAATATAAATATTACATGAAAAATTAACACTTAAATGAAGATTATAAATGTTTCTTAACTAACTGAAATAAAATAAGTTTAAGTTTAAGTACTATAATTAATAAAACTAATTTTTTTTTTAATAAATATTTAAAAACAAAAATCTATAATAGTGTATAAATAATAATAAATAAATATGGATTTACAGGCCAGGAAAAGTTATTTAAAATTATTATTATTATTATTATTATTATTTGTAATTTGTGTAATATACTAATTTCAAGGAATTTTACCTGACAAAAAAAAAGAAAAGAAAATCTGTCCCAGCAACCCCTATAAAATGATCAAAAGTCCTTATCCAATAATCATAAACAACTGGAAAAGTCAAACTGTATAGGAACCCTACTGTGACGTTTTCATCTGGAATAAACTTTTGTGTGTGAGAAATATAAAATATTAGTTAAAATTAGTATTGTATTATTTAAATGCTATTATTGTCTTTATTAATTATTTAATTTTAATTTTATTTACTTTTGTTTTTATATATTTTCAATTTTCATATGAATTTTAGTTTTAGTTTATTTGTTTAATTCATTTTTAAAAAAAATTTTGCTTAGTAAAATAAGACCTGTAGCTGTAGTTTGCCTTTTTTGACAAACAATTTTGTCAGATAAATACCTTAACCAAGTTTATAGTGTTTTGTTTAGTTTTTTTTACCTCATATTTAAAATATTTTACAAATATTTTCCTCATTTTGACTGTTTAATCAAACTTGTAAGGTCATAAAAAAACAAATATACCCTCTGGACATCACTTTTGGCCACTACTGTATATATAATTTTGGCTTTATTTCAATTAACAAAAACAATAATTGAGCGTTCCCTGTAGCCCTTAAATACTATACGGCGCCATTGATGTCACTGATTTTTGGTCACATAGAACCTGCATCAAATGATGTCGATGTACCAGATGATTTTGCAGTCTATATGTCTTTTGTAGCCTAATTTAGAGCAGAAAGGAAGACTTTTGGTCCTCATTTATGTTCATTATATGTAAAAGTGACAGAATATTTTTTGAAAATGTACCCTTTTGTGTGCCATAGAAAAAATACTCAATCACACTTTAGATTATGGTCCAATTCTCACAAAAAACTAACTACTATCTAGACTTTTGTCTCAATATACTTCTAATTACTGCTCATTAATATTTAGTAAGGTAGTTGTTAAGTTTAGGTATTGGGTAGGATTAAGGGTATGTATGGTCATGCAGAATAAAGCATTAATATGTGCTTTATAAGTACTAATAAACAGCTAATATGCATGCTAACACGCAGCTAGTTGATAGTGAGAATTGGACCCTAAACTAAAGTGAAAAATTATTAAATTTAAAATGAGTAAAATTGTGGTGAAGTTTTATCAGAACCTTGGCTATTGTAATCATATCAGATCACTATGGAGGTTTTATGTAGGCCTCTTAAGTTGTTTGTTGGTCCAGTCTCAAGGGACAAGCACACTAGTTTACATGAGAATCGGTAGTATTTTTGTTGCGGACAGTATTGTTGTGTCCATTACATTCTCAGCTGTTTCAGGGTTGTTGTGGCTGTTAGTGTTGATGTTTTTGTTGTCTCTGGCCTGCTGGCCTGCTGCCTCCACCCAAAAAGCCTTTCTCAGAAGTGTCCGGACTGAATTCCTGGACCCTGCCTGTGAACTGCGGATGTTTGGGGCACGCACATTGCAGGTCTGATGATGTCACCACTTTTGTTTGGAGCTATATATGTCAAGCACACACAATGGTTTGAAGTGTAGGGCTTGTCTGTTTGTGGGCGTGAGCTTGTATTCCTAACACAACTACTTCATTGTCAGGACTGAAGTACAGAAAAATATCCCATAAACTGTTTTTATCAAGCACAACCTATTGTATTGAACATGTGAATTGCTTTCTTGAGTACTAAACTGAATGTGCTACACTTGTGGAAGAATGTGCATTGCGAAGGCAGGAATGAAAACGATTGTGTGAAAACTATTTTAAGCAGCGGTTCTCAACCAGGGGTCCGGAACCACTAGGAGGCCTCAGCAAACATTTCCAACAGAGCCGTAACAGTAATTATACAAATAAGTACTGAGTAATAATAATTAACAACATGAACTTTCTATTGGGTTAGCGTTAATTTACTCTTATTACTATAGTAAGTACATGTGTAACAAAGACTCTATAAAATAAAGTGTTACCGATATTTTAATCTATGGGCACTCCTAATTTCTGTCAATTAAAACGTGTGTTTGGACTGCATTGAAGTCAAGTAGGTTGAGAACCACTGATTTAAAGCTTTTACTGCCTCCTTGTGGTGGAAATAAACACAACAGAAGGCAAGCATCACTATTACTATTGCCCATATGAAAGATTAGGGGTTTAAATAATTTAAATATATTAGTATTATTGCCTATAGTAGTAATAATTATGCTAGTATTTATAATTATTAAATTGAACAATTGAAATCTCTAATCTTAAAGTTATCATGTTAGTTAAATAATAAAGCTCTCCACGTCACACTCATTTTATTTAAAATCAGCATGAAACAGGAGAGTCTTTTTGACAGTCTTTCCTTTTGTATTGTGATGCATATCCGAGTAAAACTATTTTGATTTCAATTGTGTATAATAACTGTATAGGGGTGTGTGTGTTCTTGTATACATGGTTTATGAGGACACAAATGTGTATAATGACATGGGTATTACAACGTAAACATGGTTTGGGGGCAAATTTGTACCCTAAAGTTAGCTAAATTAAAGCCTCTTTTTGAGGGGGTCCTCATTTAAAGGGAAAAAAAAAATGTTTGTTTGTTTTGTTATTTGTTTTAATTTTTTGTAAAAATGCTGAACATTTTCTGTTAGGGTGTTGGTTAGGGTTAGGTTATAATATTTATAATTAGCTGTATATAAAATGTATGGAATGTCCCTATTTAAGTAAGCGAATGTGTGTGTTGCAGATGAATGACGTGATGCTATACACCTACCCTCAGCAGGATGGCAAATACAGGCTGAAGAACACACTGACTTTAAGTGGAATGAAGGTAAGACAGTAGCACGTCTCAGCAGATCAGATTTGTTTTTTGGTTAACCAATACTCCATTAGATTAGGTGTTATTATGTGTTAAAAGAACTGAGGAGTATTTTAAATGTTATATGTGTTTTCATGTGTCTGTAGGTCAGTAAACCTATCATAGAAAATGTGCTCAACACGCTCAGGATAGAGGTCAGCGATGTTACCATCACCCTCTCAGCAAGGTAATGAGCATTTCCATAATTGTTTGCATGTGTCTGTACCGTATGTACTGACAAACACTGTCATACAGTCACTTCAAGCATGGCTTTTTTTTTTCTCTGATAGTTCTTTAGGAGAGAGAGAAGACTGGTTCCACACGTTGAGCCGGGCTATAGCGGATCATGCTGCAGGCCTCAATACCTTCAGCTGCTCTAGTGAGGTGTGAGGAAATGATCTTACACTGCCTCCATACAAAAACATCTACAGTATGGTCTAGTTATCAAACCAGCAACAGAAGGAACATCATCACAAAGTTTTTTTGTTCATTGCATTAGTATTCAGTATTAAAGAGGCCACATTATGCCCTTTCACAAAGTCTTGATTTTGCTTTGGGGTCTACTAGAATAGGTTTTCATGCTTGAATGTCAAAAAAACATGTTACTTTTCACATATTTTACTTTGTTGCAGCACCTCTCTTTCTAGTCATTCATTATGTTTTGTTCCTTTCTCTATGAAGCCCCTACTTTGATAAGCGCAATTTGGGCTGGACCAGTGTGTTGTAATTGGTCAAATGCTTCAAGCATGTTTTGGAAATGTCATGCCCCTAACTTCATTAGACCCAGGGCAGACAAAAACAGCATTTCCTGGGCCTAGTCCACACATACATGGATATTTTTATAAACATTTTTCATTGCTTTTCATCCTTTGCTTTAAAAAAAAAATCACATCCACATGAAAACGCAAAAACATGCTATGAAGCGCTGTCAAGAGCATGCCAAACCAACAGGTCGCGATATAACCCTAACCGTAGGGCCATGTTGGTCCATCAGAAGCCTGGAAAAAAGGTCATTACCTGTTCCAGTTCCGACTTCACAAGCCAAAAGTTGCA
Source organism: Chanodichthys erythropterus (assembly GCF_024489055.1). Classification (NCBI taxonomy): domain Eukaryota; kingdom Metazoa; phylum Chordata; class Actinopteri; order Cypriniformes; family Xenocyprididae; genus Chanodichthys; species Chanodichthys erythropterus. The sequence goes on from NC_090226.1 coordinate 17,328,655, forward strand.
TCTCAATTTGCGTACTTATGCACTATTCTATGATGTTTTTAAGTATAAATAGTGTGAGTAGTGCGTTCACACTGAAAATTCCAAAAAGAAAAAGTACACTTTAAATACCCGGATGATGCACTAAATTAATGGAAAAAACGAAGTGTGGAATGTTGGACACTTCTTGCACTTAACTGTCACAGCTTTAATTACGTAGCGGAGGGGAAGGGGGATCGGACTCTGTTAAATGACAAAATAACCTTATACGATTCTGCGTGAATTGTATAAGGTTATTTTGTCATTTAACAGAGTCCGATCTCCCTTCCCCTCCGCTACGTAATTAAAGGATGAGTGGATGAGTACATACATACACAAATACATAGTGTGTAAGTGCATATAGTGTATAGTGTGTCATTTGGGACGCAACTAAAAGTTTTCAAAAAAGTTTGGTTTCAATGACCAGATACAGCGTTTGCATGTTGACAAGCGGCCAAACCGCATAGGAAAAGCTGCGGTTTTGAAAATACCCGTGTTCGTGTGGACAGGGCCTTGGACATGGCGACAACACACTACTAACACAACTCAAACAGGCCTCGCCCCCATTTTTTTTTTTTGTATGCTTTAGGCAGGATTTATTTAAATGAGGGATATATTGTGATGTATACATCCCCAGAAGAAAAGTCAAGACTACAATCAAGGCGTTTCAGGGAGTTCAGAATCTGCTTACTGATAAAGAGAAAAACTTGCTTTTCTTTTTGATGCTCAAACAGAAGCATTTCACACTAAAGAAAGTTGAAAGGTGCCGTAGAATGTCTTTTTAAAAGATGTAATATAAGTCTAAGGCGTCCCCTGAATGTGTCTGTGAAGTTTCAGCTCAAAATACCCCATAGATGTTTTTTTATAAATTTTTTTAACTGCCTATTTTGGGGCGTCATTATATATGCACAGATTCAGGCTGCGGCCCCTTTAAATGCTCACGCTACCCGCCCACGGTGCTCACGCTTGCCTTAAACAGCATAAACAAAGTTCACACAGCTAATATAACCTTCAAAATTGTTCTTTACAAAGTGTTCGTCATGCAGCATGTCTAATCGCGTAAGTATGGTATTTATTTGGATGTTTACATTTGATTCTGAATGAGTTTGAGGCTATGCTCCGTGGCTAAAGCTAACATTACACACTGATGGAGAGATTTATAACGAATGAAGTTGTGTTTATGAATTATACAGACTGCATGTGGTTAAAAAATGAAAATAACAACAGTCTTGTCTCCGTGAATACAGTAAGGAACGATGGTAACTTTAACCACATTTAACAGTACATTAGCAACATGCTAACGAAACATTTAGAAAGACAAATATCACTAAAAATATCATGATATCATGGATCATGTCAGTTATTATTGCTCCATCTGCCATTTTTCACTATTGTCCTTGCTTGCTTACATAGTCTGATATTTCAGCTGTGTACAGATCCAGACGTTAATACTGGCTGCCCTCGTCTAATGCCTTGAACATGAGCTGGCATATGCAAATATTGGGGGCGTACATATTAATGATCCCGACTGTTACGTAACAGTCGGTGTTCTGTTGAGATTCGCCTGTTCTTCGGAGGTCTTTTAAACAAATGAGATTTATATAAGAAGGAGGAAACAATGGAGTTTGAGACTCACTGTATGTCATTTCCATGTACTGAACTCTTGTTATTTAACTATGCAGAGATAAATTCAATTTTTAATTCTAGGGCACCTTGAAAAGTAAAAAAGAAGCATAATAGGTCCTCTTTACGGAACCTAAGTAATGAAATGTGTTAAAATACTGTATCACATTCGGTATCTCTGTCCATGTTTCCAGGCGAGAGAGAAGTTATGGATGTCTCTGGGAGAGGCTGCTCCTGTTCTAGTTCCTGTGTCACATGTGATGATGTGCATGAACTGCACGTCAGACTTCAGCCTAACACTGCGACGGCATCACTGCAACGCATGTGGAAAGGTACAACATCTTTAGTGTGTTTGTAGGGAGATGTCTGATGTTCTTAAATTCAAGACATATATTCTTTTACTTATATTAATATGTTAGTGTACAATGAAACAGTCAGAGGTGGCCCTAAAAAGTATTTGGATTCAAATTAAGATTTGAAAATGTATAAATATGATTGCATTAGTTAATAATAAAACATCAAACAACATACCAGTGTCCTCATGGTCAGTTAACAGAAGTGTCAGCTCCCTCTTACGGAAGAGGATTAGGGCCAAGCAATAATAAAAAAATAAAACCATCTCGAGATTAAAGTTGTTAAATTACGAGAAAAAACTCGTTAAATTTAAAAAAAAATGTTGAGAATAAAGTCATTAAATTACGAGAAAAAGGTCGTTAAATTACGAGAACAAATTCGTTAAATTATGAGAAAAATTTCGTTAAATTTCGAGAAAAAAGTCAAGATAAAATGTTCACAATAAACTCATTAAATTATGAGTCATTAAATTGTGACTTTTTTCTCGTAATTTAATGACTTTATTCTCATAATTTAATGACTTTATTCTCAACATTTTATCTTGACTTTTTTCTTGAAATTTAAAGAGTTTTTTCTTGTAATTTAACAACTTTGTTCTCTTAATTTAACAACTTTATTCTCGTAATTTAATGACTTTATTCTCAACATTTTATCTCGACTTTTTTCTCAAAATTTAATGAGATTTTTCTCGTAATTTAACAACTTTAATCTCAACATTTTATCTCGACTTTTTTCTCGTCATTTAATTAATTTATTCTCAACATTTTATCTCAACTTTTTTCTCGAAATTTTATGATTTTTTTCTCGAAATTTAACAACTTTAATCTCGAGATGGTTTTATTTTTTTATTATTGCTTGGCCCTAATCCTCTTCCGTACCCTCTTGTGTCAGGAAAGGGTTTTTTTATTATTATTTAGTTGATTCACTGTAATATAATGACTTTATAGTTCAATATCTTAAGTGAATTTCGAGGAAATATTGTGCAAAGTAAATTTTAGTTTAAATTTTTTATTATTAAATTGTTTTATATGATACACAAACTACCGTTGAAAAGTTTGGGGTCAGTACGATTTTTTTTATGTTTTTTTTTTGCTCAGTAAAACTAATATTGTGAAATATTTTTTCAATTTAAATAAGATTCTGTGCTCAAGAAACATTTGTTAAAATGATGAATGTTATTTTTAATATTTATAAAAAAAAAATTCAATATTCTTCAATGAATTCAAAAGAACATGTTTGAAATAGAAATTATTTGTAACATTATAAATGTCTTACCTGTCATATTTAATCAATTTAATGCATACTCGCAGAACAAATGTATTAATTTCTTTACAAAAATCTTACTGTCCCCAATCTAGTGTACTACCAACAGTAGTACATACTAAATATCAGCATTAAATTGTCACTCTACTTTCTAGATATTAACATTAGTATCTCTCTTCTTTATTCGTCTGATTTTTAGGTTGTGTGTCGTTCCTGCTCGCGGAACAGGTATCCTCTAAAGTACCTGAAGGACCGGATGGCTAAAGTCTGTGATCACTGCTACGCTGAGCTCAGGAAGAGGGGTAAGAGGAAAAGACTGCAAAATTATGCAGTATGTAATGCAATTAAGGGTTAGAAATTATACAGAAATATTTCATCTAAACTGTTCACTTTGAATGGATGTTGACCCTTAAATACTCAGTATCATGATTAAAATGAATTTTTAGATTATTTTCCAAAATAACATTCATTCTCAATATTCATCATTATTCATCTGCAGCTGATCGTTTAAACAAAATATGCTATTTCCATTTTATTCAAATTAATCTTGATTTCTGTCTAGTTAATGTCAGTGTATGATGTGTATGTACTAGGTGGCAGTATTCCTGGATCGTGTGGGAGCGCTAGTCCCCGCACAAACAGGGCCAGCAGGCCTCTCTCTGCTGTGTTCCAGAGCCTACAGCCGCCCAGCCTGTGGAGGAACAGAAAGAGCAGCTCACCTCTCACACAGGTACAAACTCTCTCCTGCTCCCTCACTTTCATCTGAATCATTTTATGGTACTTTTCTGTCTAAAACATGATTACACAGTGTGTCTAAAAAAGACTCCATGTGTGCAGGTATCTGTGGGTGCAGAGGGGTCCACTATCAGTGGCAGTCTGCAAAGACGCAAAAAGAGCAAAAGGAAATGGAAGAGGCTGTGGTTCCTGCTCAAAGACAAGGTGCTCTACACCTTTAAAGCACGAGAGGTGAGGGGACCCAGAGTCTCCCACACCAGCACAGACACTAAATAACATGCACACAAACACTCATACAGTATGCATACATGCACACATCACAATCTAGATTGTTTTACATCATCATTTTTATTTTCATCTGGCCTTTAGTGACCACGTTTCCACCGCAGGAACTTTCCCCAGGAACTTGGACTTTGGGGTGGTACTCGGTGTGTTTTGACCGCAGGGTCGATGGTCTAAATTAAGTTCCGGGTAAAAAAATCCTCCTCAGAAAGTCCCTGTTCACAGGATAGTACTTTTTCAAAGTACTTTCAGGGGTGGGACTTGCCGAACATGCTGATTGGTTGAGTTCACACAGAATTGTATTTCAACCACCATTTTTTAAAAGTCTGTTGCAGTGTGTGCAGTAAGAGTTGTTTGCTATTCGAATCAACAATGGAGTTTAAAGAACACGACCGATGGATCGACGATGAGGTTTTATCAGGCTTTATTAAGATTATATGCGGAGGATAAAATCGATAAAATTTGCCTAATCTTCACGGTACTTTAGACTAAGATGGAAACACAAACAGCAAATTGTTCTGGGTAACATGGCTTTAGTGTGCAAATTACATTTTTTTGGGTTGGATCGATATCAAATACAAGATCGGCCTCTGGAATGTTGCATCACGACTAAAGCCGAGGACACACTTAACAATTGTAAAGCCGATTATGAATGTAAATTGATGACTGATTATGCTCAAACGCATCCAGTCAGAGCCAGTTGCGTTCAGTCTGCGATTAGAGTCGGTGTTTAAATCCTGTGTGTAACTATTAAATCTGCTTCAGTCGCAGGAAACAATTGCTGTATGTTGAGCACAGTCTTAGAATATTTTAGCTAGTCGTTAAATGCGTGTGTGGCTTAAATCAAGACCTTGATTTCAACCACTTCGGGTGACTGATAAAATACTACTAGGGCTATCAATGTAAATAATTTGTTTAAATAGTAATGAATTTATTTTCTTACACTACCATTCAAGAGTTTGTGGTCTGCAAGATTTTTAAAGTTTTTGAAAAGTCTCTTATGCTCACAGAGGCTCCATATTATTGTTCATAAATACAGTAAAAACAGTAATTCTTGTGTTAAAATAACTGCTTTCTGTTTTAATATATTTAAGTTGGCTTGAAGAAGCCAGCATACTGTTATGCTATTTTCTTCTGAGACTAAAATTATCAACTCTAACTCCTCCTAGAGCTTTAACTCCACAAACTCCAAACTCGGGTCAGACCTTCAGACTGTTCTGAAGTTAGTGTGCTATATCTTTTCTAACTGATCCGACTTAGTTTTCCTAAAAATGTCTGTTAAAGCTCGGAAAAATCCCATTGACTTTCATTGACGGAATGTTCAAATGAGCCAAGACTATTCAAACTCCAACTGTCAAAATTCAAATTTAAACTACGGAAGCCCATTAGACTCAAAAACTCAATTAGACTCAAGTCTCATTCTATTTACTATTTCTAATCCAATAAAACTCACTCAAACTCTATCTATCTATCTATCTATCTATCTATCTATCTATCTATCTATCTATCTATCTATCTATCAAACTAAATCTTTCTATCTAGCTATAATATATCTATCTCACAGCAACCACCCAGAACAACCTAGCAACCACCCAGAACACCATGGCAACCACCTAGCAACCACACAAATCACCCTGGCAACATCCTAGAAACCAGTCCGAGTACTTTAGCATCCGCGTAGCAACACCCTAGCAACTACCCAGAATACCTTAGCAACTGCATAGCAACACCCTAGCAACCACCCTGAGGACCCTAGCAACCACATAGCAACTCCCTAGCAACCACCCTGAATACCTTAGCAACCGCATAGCAACACCTTAGTAACCACCCCAAGTACCTTAGCAACCACATAGCAAAACCCTAGCAACCATCTATCTATCTATCTATCTAAACTACAAAACTAAAAGTGAAAACTTTTAAAACTGCTTCAAACTTTCTGGAACGGCTTTTTCAAGCCAACTTAAAGTTTGTCTTGACAAACCTTTTTCATCTAGTTTGAAGTGTAATTTATCCTAAGATGGCAAAGCTGAATTTTCAGCATCATTACTCCAGTCTTCAGTGTCACATGATCCTTCATATATCCTTCTAATATGCTGATTTGATGCTCAAGAAACATTTCTTAGTATAAACAATGTTTATTTTTTATTTTATATATTTTAGTTATTAAATATTAAATTAAAAAAAATCTTACTGACCTGTAACTAAACTGTGCTAAATAAAAGCGCATTTTCGTCTGGGTCAGGTACTGAAATATGCTAAATGATGATACTTTTTTAGTACCATGTAGCACATTTGAACGGTCTTTCTCTTCTCTATCTGCAGGATAAAGTGGCATCTGAAAGTCTTCCTCTGCAGGGCTTTACTGTGAAGCTGTCTGATCAATCAGAGGGGGAAGACACAGACAATGTTTTCCAGCTCTACCATAAAAAAACACTGTATTACAGCTTCAGAGCAGATGACCAGCATACTGCGCGCAGGTATGACACACAAGAGTCATGAAAACACTCTCCACTACCAAAACATATGATCCACACGCTTAGAGAAATGCATTGTTTATTCACAAATAAAATCAGCAGAAATATGGTAAAGAAATGAAACTGTTTTTTTGCAGGTGGGTAAACGCTATGGAAGAGGCCACAGTGTTATAGTATCCGGCCATCTGCCCAGATGACAAAAGGACTCTGGGCAGGGTTCCCCAGACAGCTAAACCCATTATGGGCTTAAACCTATGACATCAGAGTCACACCTGTGCCTGAGAAACCAGCGGAATCACACCACAAATACCTTCGTGTTTTTCTTTATCTTCTTTTTGGCTGCTGAATTTAAGGACGGTCACACAAGGCATGTCATGCTCAGTGTTTGTTGTCCTGTGCCTCACTTTCTTCACAGACTAATTCAAAAAAAGTGCCAAATGTAAACAGTGCAGTTCAGTGAATGATTGTTCTGAAACTACTCACGTGTGTCGAATAAAGGAGAATGTTCATTTTTAGAAACTGTAACTACCTTTCTATATGCAGATATAATTAAGTGCTGTCATTTTATACATTGTAAAATTAAAAATAAATTAAGTACAAGGCATTTGTTATAGTTTGGATGAGTATGTCTGTATGTATGATTAAGCCAATAGGCTTATTATAGACAATAGGCTATATTGTTAATTTCATTAAACAGTTAAATGTTTAGCATGGCATATCATGTTTTATATACAAATAACATCATGTGATAATGTGATATATATATATATATATCCAGCTGTACATTTTACAATTGAGTAATATTTAATTTGCAGCTATATATTGCTATCATCTGCTGTGATTATTTTTTCTCCTCACATTTGTTAGTTATTTTACACTGGTCCCCATGTTGACTCTGCACCCTTACAAACATTATTACCATGGAAACCATTGTTTTCACTAGGAAGAATAACAGTTATTGTTACTATAGTGAAGCTGTGCTAACTGGAGCCACCACTGACATCGTTAAACATAACACAATAATAACATATTGGAAATTACAGTTTTAATATGATCCTATATGCGTTTTTTTTATTATTATTATTATTAAAAACAGCTTAACTATGGTTACTATGGTAATTTCCACAGCGCATGCATACGAAGGCCAAGTTCGGTAAAACCTCGATGTAAATCAGTATGGAAATGTTGTGAACCTCTGTGTCGGTTGATCCTTTCATTAAAGATAACGAAGTGTCATAAGCTTTATGTACAGTATCGACCTTAAGCAGGCCATCGTCTAAAGCCGCATTATTCCCAGAAGATGTTTAAAAATGTCTGTTTTTTTGTTTTGTTTTTTAATCATGAACGTCATATATAAACGCTCAAACCTGCATTTCCAAATGTGTTGAGGTGAGTTTTGATGTATATATTCACTGGAAAGAGACAGTTTTTTACGTTATTTGTCTTTGAATGTTACATTTAAAAAAAAAAAAAAAAACGCCAGCATTCATTCTCAGTCATTTGCTTCTCTCTATATTATTCCCCAAGAGCACACCCTATTCGTACAGACGATCATCCCCTTTCCTTAATGCATTATAAAAAATTAAATAAACACCCGACATAAAGGAGAATAAAGAGTAAAATACATTAATTATGCAATAAACATGTTATAAAGTATTAATTTGAAAGACTTTTCAGCTGTTCATATACAGTCTCTAGGGGGCGACACATACTTAAGCAAAGAACAACCAGACACGCTTTTTGTCTGTGATGCTATGGTACGGTGTTGCCTTCAGGCAACATTGTCTATTTTAGTTTGTTTTTAATAAAATAAGGCACCAATTGATTGATCAAACGGACAGAATAAATCAAATACTAATCAATAAAAGTGCAAAAAAGACCATAACATGACCATCAGGGGTCCATTCTGTGTCCTTTTTCAGCACATGTGCACGTCACATGACTCCATATTTTCTCCATTGAAAAGTGCTTTTTTCACTTTTTCGTTTGTATCCATTTATTCACCCACAAAAAATATGAGTTACGTTCACTGGCAAGTAAAGAAGTATTTTAAAGAATTTTACATTATATATCATCAAATGTTTTAGAGAAAATAACAAAAAACTGTGTGTTGCCTCAAGGCAACATTGTACCATAATGGAATTGCATAAGGCCATGCAGGCATAATAGGTTTGAATGCAAATGTATCATATTTGTAAGGAAAAGAGTTCGAATTATCTAAATATATTTGCATTTTCACATGATTTCGTAATGCACTTATAAGAATAGTGATTCACATACTATTTCTGCATATATTATGATCTGCACATTTTCTATAGAACTTCATAAAGGTATAAAACACAGATAGCACGGGCAGTTGATGAGGATGAGGGGTCATACTGTGAGGAGGAAGATAAAATCATAGTGACAATCTGTCAGGGAGAGAGTGAGGGTGAAAGAGAAGATGGAGATGAGGATAATATGGATATGATAACTTGATATAATAGCATAAAAATTTGATAGTTTGGTAATATTTGTTTTCCACTATGGTACAGTGTTGCCTGAGGGTTGTATATAAAATGGATATAAAACAGTTGGATATAAAATGTTACTTTATATTAAATATAAAACTTTTAATACATTAAAAACTAGATAAATTTGTTTGTTTAAGTGTCTAATTAAAGAAATGTTTCTTTTTTCTACATGAAAATGCCAAATGTTAAAATTTTTCCATTGTGGTACAATGTTGCCTCAAGGCAACAAACTTATAAAAAATAAATAAATTAAAAATTTATGAAAATGTTTATTGATATTGTTAAAGTGTCCAATTTTAAGCAGGAAAAACAACACAAATATTTTTTTCCTCATTGATATCATATTGCATACCATAAAGGGTTCATATTTGCTACTAAATATGAAACAGTAGTAAGATTTCAATACCATTAGTTTCTCCCCATTATCCTACTGTAATTGGGATCTTGGATTAATAATTAAAGAGCATTTATTACCACAATTTTTTATTATTACTATTATTGTAAATGGGCCTTCAAACCTAGCAACAAACTAACACGATTTAACTATAATGACATAGGGTGTTTATTCCAGTCAAATGTGTATCTCTTTCATCATTACCTCAATAATCTTCTTGAGTGTGAGCTCTATTATCAAACTACAGCCTAGTAATGCGATATAACTAGGTTAAGATAATTAGCTTTATCAAAGTGGTCGATGGCACTTCGGCCAACAGCCAAATAAGAGAGGTTGATTAGCATCAGAATGCCTAAATAATTTATATGATAGCAAAAAGAAGCAGCACAAAACATTTCGCCCTATTTCTTTTCATCCTCTGAAATATTAATGACGCAGAGGTCCACTGTGCTATTGTAGGCCCCTCTGTTATTTTGACACTGATCTGGGATCAGTTTTCTAAACTTGAATAAAAAGCCCATTCACTGTAAGAGAAAAAGCACAGTGCTGATATCAGATCAGCAAACATTTCATTAATAGTCTCTAGTCTGTTGTCAAGACTAGTAGACTTCATTAGACTGAGCTTTACTAGGTCACCCAGGACAAAAGGATATAAAAGAAGATAGAAAGCAAAGGACAGGAACGAAGACTGAAAAAGAGGATCCAGGGAATATCACAATAGCTTGGCAATGAAGGTGGCGAATATGGCAAGAAAGAGAAAAAGGATGTTAAAGAAGGAAAGTGAGATAGAAATGGGACTGTTCTAGTTGCCACACTCCCTTGAGTTCCTCTGACCCACTAATGAAAGAGTAATTGATAAATTCTAAGCATTTAATTGCGTGAAATGTCATTTTTATTAGATTGGGGACTGTGTTTTTGTTAGCATGAAGTACATGTACAGGTTGATAAAAAAAGAACTCATAACCAAAATCAGACAGAGACATTCAACATGGAGAACAAGGTGCCTTTATGACACAACTTCCTCTCTTCAAGTGTCTGTACTATGACCGTCAAACCAGTAGCCTACATACAATGACTGCCTATCCCTCATTAATATGTTAGTGAACAATTGTAACACCATAAAAGGATAAATAGCCTACCCTTCGATCTTTAGAGACCCGAAGACCCCCCTTTTTATTGTTTGTGAAGTAAGTTTCAAACCAAATGTGGTAGGCTACCTACAGTAATGCACAGTATGTGGTTTTGGATGCAGTGAGGGTTTTTCAGAATCTGAAGAACCTCAGTCATTTGTTCTTGCACATCAAGCAGATCCGTTTACCGTATTTGAGCGCTCTATATGTATGATCGCTGATCATTGTGTGAATCCAAAGCCTAAATTAAATCTGTTCATCATATAAAGTGATCGTGTCTCTTAAGAAGACTTGAATTAAACCGATAAAATATATTTATTACAAACTCTGTGAACGTTTTGAACTGTCAAGGTTGTGGGTAAACAGACTTTCAAAAGGTGTGTGTTTCAAAGATGAAAGTAAGTTTTATGGGTTTGGAATGACATGAGTGGGTAATTGATAATTTTTTTTTTTTTTTTGGGCGCAATTACTAACGAAACAATAGGTCATTTTCGAAAAAAAAAAGTAAATGTATATGCTTTACATAAACAAATGATCGCCTTCCAATCAAAAGTGCCAAAATTGCACTTTCATATTCTTCGAAAAGCTTACGCTGTATGTCCTATGCCTTCCCTATTCTACTTACGGAATGACCGCAGCGGAAGTTTCCATTTTTTCTGTAAGTAGAATTGGGAAGGCGTATACAGCTTAAGCTTTTTGAAGAATGCGAAAGTGCGGTTTTGGCGGAACCACATGGAAGGCGATCATTTGTTTATATAAAGCATATACATTTACATTTTATTTTTGAAAATGACTGATCGTTTATCGTAGATAAGACCCTTAATCCTCGTCTGGGATCGTTTAAAGCCCTTTGAAGCTGCACTGAAACTGTAATTTTGACCTTCAACCGTTTGGAGGCCATCGAAGTCCACTATAAGGAGAATAATCCTGGAATGTTTTCATTAAAAACCTTAATTTCTTTTCGACTGAAGAAAGAAGGACATGGACATCTCGACATGGGGGTGAGTAAATTATCAAGAAAATTTTATTTGAAAGTGAACTATTTCACTCACACACACACATTGATACTATATAGGGATACTCAAGTTCAGAGGCCAAGAGGGCAGCATTTTAACCAAATTAAACGCGAAGGGCCACAAATTATAACTTGGATTGTAAGACTTTTATTTAAGCCTACTTAAGACAATATTTGTAGTTAAGAATACATTAAGAATAAAAGGTTTGTTTTTCATGCTGCTCGGCAACTTACACACTGCAAAGTTTGAGGAATGTCAACTGCAAAAATAAGGTTACTTTGTTTTTTTTTACTCGAGCCTTTGATGGCGTTCACGAACACAAGTGGGCCTACTCGACACATGCGCACTAGAGAGATTCATCCTTGTCGTCTTTTTCGCTCAAATAGTTACAATAAAATGTCTTTGTACTTGTTTAAAATTAGAGTTGCTGGTATCTTTTAATCCCCTCAAACGAGAGCTCTTCACGGTCGGCTATTGTGTTTTTGTTACTCTTGTTCTGTCTTCTCCGTTTCTTTTCAGACTGAAACAACAGCCCGTTTCAGTGCTGACACCTTGTGGACAAACTAAATTAGTGCAAAAATTTAATGCTGATGGGCCGCCTGTTGAGTAGCTACCCCTGGTAAAACATAATTTCTTAACGGTCGCGAAGTTCATTCCTCGTCAAACGTAGATTCCCCTCAAACAGTATGGGATTTTGGATCACTGAATCATTCACTCAAATGATTCGTTCAAAACACCGATTCATTCAGTAACGTCACTGTGTTGCTCGGAGGCACGCAACGTTTTTCCCGCATTGACTTCATCTGGAGCTATTTTCGCCGTCGAAGCAAAAATACACAAAATAATTGTATCTAAAATGTAAGTTGCTCAGTAATTGTTTATTGAATCATTGTTTTATAGGAATTAGCATGTTTGTTGCTAGTATAAGGTTTTTTATATAGCCTATGTATATTTTATATTTTAAAGAGAATTCTGTATATCATTCAGGACCCTGAGGGAACAAATTTAACATTAACTGAAATATGACAAAGTGGTGCTTTTAGTTCCACTATGGTAATTCTGAGTGGATCTAGTCCTACATTACTCGAGAACAGTGAACCTCAAACTGAAACAAAAGTTGACCACTCACAGGTGTTCATTTGTTACTCAAGACCTACAACGGGCTTGAAAAACATAAGATCCATTAGGTGTGGGAAGCATGACCTCATGCTCAGTAATACCCAGCTTGTTTTCATGAATGAGCTTCACTTCCATTACTGGCAACAACTTACAGAACTTCAGAGTTTGGAGTCCTTTGCTCCTTTGTGCATTTGCCTGTTCAAAATACAAGCATTTGAATAGTAAATGAGCATCTTTTGTTTACAAACAGTCAGAGGTAGTCTTCTGTTAGCACTGCTCTCCCCAACCAAGATAATGTATTCCAGGATATAGGCACCTTTGCTATTTATTTCCTGATTTTCCATCACCCTCGCCCATTACCAGAAGAATATGTGCTATTTATCTCCAGTGGGAGGGTTCCAGAGCACTATCGCTGAATCCAAGAGGTCACCACCATTATCAAGCTTTCTTTTGGAGAACACAGCCTGGACATTAACATTCCTGTCTACTCTTTATGCAGAGAACAACATACAACAGGGTACAAAATGTACTATGTAGCTAACAGTTATTGAAATGCAGTGGTTGGAATGTCTCAGAATGACTTGTCCATTGGAAAGGACATTCTGGCATGGAATCCCACTGATAATTTTTCTTTGTTTTAGTTATGTTTGTGTTGCGTATAATCAACATGCTCCGTGTCTTTTCCTTCGATGCTAATTTTATGTAACAGAAAAGATATCGGAAGAGGCAGAAACTAAGAGACACGGAGTGAAAGTAGATTGCAGTCGATTAGCAGACAAATGTTATTTTTTGGGGGGGGGATTTCCTCTTTCCTCCCCACTCGGTTCCTGTCATTACTCACAGACTACTGTTTGCCCTGGCACTGTGGGGAAACTGGCACTGACTCCACCCTCGGTCAGTCGTTCCACTGCCCAGTGATCAGCCTCACCTCACTAACACAGTGAGAGCTTATTTAGTTTAAAGGATTAGTTCACTTTCAAATGAAAATTAGCTCAAGCTTTATTCACACTCAAGCCATTTGTGTAAAAAAAACAAAAAAAACATATTTAACAAGTTATGAAGTAAAATATCTAGCTTCCGCCAGACTGTCTATGTAGGCCTCTATTGTCGCTGTAGCTTGCATGCGTTCCGTTCTGTTCTGTTTATGCAGTTTTTCTTTGACTACCTTATGAATTGACACCCCTAGGGCATGGTTGCCACCTTGTGGATAAACTAATTACTGCAAGAAAATTAAATGTACAAGTATGCGCGGTTACAAAAATCCGGCAGTACATGTACAGTACACACGTACTCTTCTGATGACAAAATTTGCATCACGCACTGTACGCTGACCCTTGCGTACACATAAAAAGTGAAGTACTTTGGGCTTAAATGCAAATGACAACATGGTCAGGTTGCTTGATGTCCTTATGCTTAAACTTTGATGCAAACAATGCAAAATAACATATAATCAAGGCTACATTAAATCAGTGTTATTTTATAGTTTTATAAAATCATTTTACTGATATTTTTAATTTTGCTTTTAGTTTTATGTTTTTACTTTTCATGTTCATTTTAGTTCGCTTTTTAGTCATTTCATTGTGTGATTTTGTCATTTTATTCATTTTTTAAAAAAAATATTGCTATTTAGGTTTATTTCAGTTTTAGTTTAGTCAATAATTTTAGTTTATTGCCAGTTAAGGAAACATTTCTAATTTTTGCTTAGTTTAAGTTTTTCAACTAATATTTATATTTTATTTTATTTAAGCTTTATTTCAATTAACAGAAATGTTTTTTTATAGTTTTAGCTTTAGTTTTAGTTAACGATAATAACCCTGCATTAAAAGATATTTCTTAATAAAATATATTTTAAATGAATAAATTTGCAATTTTGTTTTTAAGGACATTCTTATTTACATTTATAACAATAAACAATTTTGATATTTTGTTGGGTCAATAAAATCTTTGGTCCTGAAGTAAAACTAGTTTAGAACCATTTCTGAGTGTAACGCTAGATTGTGTTAAGATGTGAACAAATGAATATGAAGATATATTTTCAATGAGTAAACAACTTTGCTAGACCTAGCAATGATTCCTAGAAAAAGAACTATCATCCTCAAACATTTAAAATTCATGACTTCACTTAAAACATAGAGGCTCTAAAACAAAAGAAAGAAGAGGAAAGTAACAGTAAAAGAGAAGTGAGGCAAGACTGATAAATTATATTAGAAAGGGTGCGATAAGACAGAAAGGAAGAGTAGAGAAAAAAATAAGGAGGAAAGAGAAACAATAAAGGAGAAGAAGGGAATAACTGGCAAGACACAGTTCTATAAAACAGAAGAGAAGTGAAACCATCTATCATAAACCCACGCATTGAGTCTTCACTGTTCTTCAGAACTTTCTATAATAACGGTATCTGTTAGATTGCAGTTTATGTGGTAAATTTGTTGCACACAAATGTCATATTAGGGTATATGGTTAGTTGGAAATGATACTAAAAATAGAAGCACTGAAACTCAGAGCTTTATACACCACTGACAGACCAAGATTGAAGGGGTGGGGCAGTCTGTGAGTCAGCATCATGTGACTGCTGCTTCTTTGTGTATGTGTGTGTGTGTGTTTTGTCTATATTCCTTGTGTAGGAGTGAGGGCGGGATTGAATGGAGTTCCCAAAGCTGCGGTTTCCATCAGGAATCTCCTACCTTCAGGAAACGAAAGCACCTGGTTAACCACCAACAATGGTAACTCATAAACCAGTCCAAGGGCAGTTAAATGAGAAACATACATGTACAAACATTTTCTTCCAACAGAAAATGATGACCTTGATTGTGCATATCAATCTTTAACTATGTGACATCATAGATAATCTAAAACTGTCAAAGACATTATGACAACTCAAAGCCTGAGATATTACACAACAGATACTTTACTTGTGAATTTACTCTTTTGAACAGTGATCTGTTACTTTGAACAAAAAGTAGATAGATAGATAGATAGATAGATAGATAGATAGATAGATTGATTGATTCACGGATTTCAAGATATAGACATAGATAGAACATAGAACAGATACAGACAGATTGATATTTATAGATAGATAGATAGATTGATTGATTGATTGATTCACGAATTTCAAGATATAGACATAGATAGAACATAGAACAGATACAGACAGATTGATATTTATAGATAGATAGATAGATAGATTGATTGATTGATTAACAGATACAGACAGATAGATAGATAGATAGATAGATAGATAGATAGATAGATTGATTGATTGATTAACAGATACAGACAGATAGATAGATAGATAGATAGATAGATAGATAGATAGATAGATAGATAGATAGATAGATAGATAGATAGATAGATAGATAGATAGATTTATAGCTTTTCATTCAGACCCACCCACCCCATCCCTCTCTCTCCCTCCCTCTCTCTCTCTCTCTCTCTCTCTCTCTCTCTCTCTCTCTCTCTCTCTCTCTCCCTCTCTCTCTCTCTCTCTCTACCTGCTCGACGTCACTCCTCCAGTATTGTCAGCCCCAGACAGGCACAGTGAGCGGGTAAATACTTCCTCAAACACGCCGCACTGTTCATTCTGTTCTCAACTTACACAGCAGCAGTGAGAATAAGAGACGAATTATTGAACTTCTCGGACACTGAAGTTGGTAAGTTTTGTACTTACAACTTTTCACTTTCTGCGCGTTTTGTAGGCGTTTGTAAATCCACCGCGTAGAAATGACAGACATGTATAACATGAAACGTCCACGTTGTCCACCAACAACCAATAGATTTCGTCGCATTTTGGATGTTTGTCTTTCGGTCGCCGCGAGCATCAAACGACACATTTCCAACAAATCCATCTCTGATTTAATGGAAACAATTGTAGACACTTGGTAACGAGAGATTAGCGACGCTTTTTTTGGACAGGAAGTCCTTTAAATGTTTGATATCGTGTGTTCTTAAACATTCAAGTTCAGGAGAGGAAAGGAAACTTGATAATTTGTTTTTTTTTATTCGACTTCACTTAACTTGGATACGCGGAAGCAGCAGCAGCTGTACTTTTCGACAGTGTTTCATAGAATGCGCTGCCATGAAGTTATGTAAACACATAAACAGTAGAAAGACCAGACTGACAACTCTTTCCCGATCATACTCCTCCGTATAGCCTACAACATTTATCGTGTACATTAAGTGTACATTTAGTCCCGAAACCGCAAGTGTTGGCCTACTGTACGGTCTTGTTTTTCAAGTTCTTTGAGATGGAGAGATACTAAATAACTAGTCTTGACTACAGCGTCTTGTTCGCATGACACCATATGAAAAGTGGTAACGTTAGATAAAATAAATTGAGCAGGATTCACTTTCAGAAGCGTCTTAATCGTGGTTTCCATAGTTAGTTAGTTCTTCAGAGGCGTTTTTGACAAAATATTCTGTCTTTCCACCTGCACCAGTTTTTTTTAACATAGTCAATCCCATGGTTATAGCTTTTAAGTCAACTGTGCCATTTTTGTTCCTAAATCATCTTTATCTATTTTTCGAAAGCTATCTGCCACCACAAAATGAGCAGTGTAGACTGTTATCTCTGTGACAATATTTACCAAACCATTCAGTATGACAACTGTTCCTGCACAATCTCTCCATCCACCCTTTAAAAACAAACAGAACATGGGGAATGTCTCTAGGCCTCAATGTTTAAGACATGTGGTGGGGACAAATGCTTTATTATAAGATTTTCATTCTCTTGCTCTGTTTGTTTTTATTATGTACCAAAGAACTTGCATATTTGCATGGCATATACCCAGTATCTAGGCCGTATTTGCAAGCTGTTGAGTACTACTGTACTTTTCGTGATGGTTTTTAAACCTGCAGAATATTTAGATAATTTGCAAATGGCATATATTGTTTTTATTTTATTTTATTTGATTATTTCATGCTTAAAATTAGGCATGCACCAAAATACCAACAACTGATTTTTTTTTTTTTTTTTTTGCACTGCAAAAAATGCTGTTCTTACTTAGTTTTTGTCTTGTTTCCAGTCCAAATATCTAAAAATTCTTAAATCAAGAAGCATTTTCTTGACAAGTAAAAATTATTTTCTTGTTTTTAGGAAAAATAAGTAAAAATAATCTGCCAGTGGGGTAAGAAAAAAACCAAATATCAAACCAAAAATAAGATATATAATCTTGTTTTCAGTTTGGATTAAGATTATTTTGCTTACCTCACTGGCAGATTATTTTGCTTGTTTTAAGGAAAAACTCACTTAATTTTTACTTATTTTTCCTAAAAAACAAGAAAATAATTTTTACTTGTCAAGAAAATGCTTCTTGATCTAAGAATTTTTAGATATTTGGACTGGAAACAAGACAAATTCTAAGTGGAACAGCATTTTTTTTGCATTACGGCCATAACCAATATGATATTAAAACATTAATTATAATGCAAGCTAATTAATTTTGACGTGTTGTTCACATAACATAATAGTTGCCAAGAAATGGCGCAAATTGGTGCATTAATTTAGAATTCGACTGATGTGCACTATTTCAAACGTAGCACTTTTTGTTTAGTGCTGTTTTGAGTGTTTTGTTTTCAACTCAAGTTGTATAGGCTATACTATAGGGCTGAGACAATACGTCAAATCTTGATTCGCTATACGACTAATCTGGAGCGATTCTTCTATTTTCCGATGTATCGCGATTCTTGAATCGATTCTGAGCTTAGTTTTTAACAGCAGATGGCATTACTATAAACACTCGTACACTGCCTGCTTCCAGTTCCTTTACACACACCACTTAACCCTAAAATAATCATTCTAACCTCCAGTTTCACAGACAAGGCTTAAGCTATTACTAGACTTAAAAAATGCATTTTTGAGCTGTTGTAACTGAAAGCAACTTGCACTGACATATCTTAAAATATGTCAGTGTCATTTTGTCTCAAGATGCACACCAGTAATGTTTTTCTAGTGAAAGTTTATAAAAGCTACTTAAATGCCTTAAAGGGTTAGTTCACACAAAAATGAAAATTCTGTCATTTATTACTTACCCGCATGTCGTTTCACACCCGTAAGACCTTTGTTGATCTTCGCAATACAAATTAAGATATTTTAGTTGAAATCCGATGGCTCCGTGAGGCCTCCATAGGGAGCAATGTCACTTCCTCTCTCAAGATCCATTAATGTACTAAAAACATATTTAAATCAGCTCATGTGAGTACAGTGGCTCAATATTAACATTATAAAGCGACGAGAATACTTTTGGTGCGGCAAAAAAACAAAATAACAACTTATTTATTGATGGCCGATTTCAAAACAATGCTTCAGAAAGCATCGGAGCATAATGAATCAGTGTGTCGAGAATCGATGTATCGTCCCAGCCCTAATATACTAGTCTTCTCATTAATCTGATATTAATACAAAGTTCTGTCATGAAACTCTAGATGGCACAGGCTCATAAGTCCGTAACCCAATCTGCTTGCAATTACATCCTCAATAGTGCACAGCTGATTAGTTCACGTTGCATTGGTACTGTAGCCATTGAGCTCGCTGTTCAACATTCAAATTCTCGCCTATTGTTTGCTGTAGCTGTTTGCAGCGCACTTTCAGAAACCTTCCACCTTCCCCAGCTCCACCTGTATAGATCTGTACTCTGTCACTGATATATTGTGCATCCACAACCACAGACTTAATCATTTTTAATCTTTCATTTTAAAGCACACCCGCAAAAGCCACCGTATTGCGCCATTTTTTTGCTAACCAGGGATTCCAGTAGTTTGTTTCTTGTGCTTTTCTTGTTTAAGGGTTGCTTATGTGTCATAAGTCTCTACTGTACATCCACAACCTGTACAGTGAACCAAATCAACACATTGTGCTCAGCCAGAAGGCATATGTTAGTAAAGGTCTTAATCAACAACATGCACCTCCTCTGAATTATTTATCCGGCAAACTGCAGGAGAGAAGAAAGTAGTGATGATGGTGCGCCGTCACCCCATCTGCCAACATCTATGTTGTCTTTGTAAAACGCACGGCTCTTTTACAAGCAAACACCATTAGTAGTGTTCAAATGTATCATCGGCTTTGTTTTGACTTGTTTTTCCATCATAGTGCCTCTGGCAAGCACAAATAAAACACACAGTTGTTTTTTAAAAGCCTCAAAAGTGCAACACCCAAAAGTGGTGTTTGCATTCTGTACATTTTGCATGTCATTACTCATTTGGTCTTGTTGTGTCACTTTTGAATGCACAGCGACAAAAGGTCTGTTTCGTACTTTTATGGTAGCGAGAGCACAGGCCGTTCTCTGTTGGTCTTGGATTAATGAAGCTTTTGTGAAGTGTGCGCAAGGCAGAAATGGACACCACTCTTATTGCACAGACAGACAGAGGCAAGCTCAGCTTCACCTTTAGGTCGACATACCAACATACACACACATATAGATGTGTGTGTGCCCAAAATTCTTGTCCAAAACACTGCATTGAGCTGTTTAGCAGGTTTGAGCCATAATATCACACACACACACATTTGATAGCAAGCTCACAGTCACACAGTAAGCCCTGTTTCAGAGAGGAATTGGCTTTTCCACACTAACCTTGCCCAACTATTGTGTGCATTTGTGTGTGTGTGTGTTATAGGCGAAAGCGAGAGAAAGACAGAGTCATAGGGTCTCTTGTTTCTTAGCCTAAGGGAAGAGAGGGGTGAGAAATCAATGCTACACTAAAACGAATGTCACATGGCACTCTGCACTCATCTGACCTTGAAGTCACTGATCTCTCGCTCTCCATGTTTCCCTCCCGCACTCTGTAACTCTCTCTCTGCACACAAACGCTTCCTTGATGCATGTTATTTTAACCCAATAACCTTGTGACATGCATGTAAAAAAAAATAGTTTGGCTTGGTGTTATGTAACACTCACAATGACATTTTTGTTCTTGCATCCACCGATTGGTAACTGATTAAACTCACCTGCAGACATTTACATGTAATTCTAGATCTTGCCCGCAAAAAAGGGGAATGCACATTTGTATTTGTTAACAAGACCAGATTATTAAGTTTTAACATGACAAATGTGTTCTTGTTCATGTTTGTGTCCCAAATTTTGACTTTAAATTAAATATGAAATGAAATTGAACACTATTTGGCTCCATTCAAGATTTACTTTTCATCATCTAATAACGATCAAATGGATAAGATAAAGTGATTTCTTTTTACTTGCTGAATCTTGTTTAACTTGAAAATACACTACCGTTCAAAAGTTTAGGATCAAAAAGATTATTTTTATTCAGCAAGGACACATTAAATTAAGCAAAAGTGACAGAAAATACATTTAAATTATGATTTGTTTCACATAAATTGTTTTCCTTTAAACTGTCTAATCAAATAAAATAATATATTTTATCCCTTTATTTATATATATATATATATATATATATATATATATATATATATATATATATATATATATATATATATATATATATATATATGAACTATTTACAACATTGATAAACAGATGAACATATTAGATTTTTGATTATTATGATTTTATTATGATTTGTAAATGATCATGTGACAGTGAAGACTGGAGTAAAAGCTACTGAAAATTACTTTTTAAAATATACAGAAATAGAAAACATTATTGTGGTTTTACTGTATTTTTGATACACAAAACGTTTAAACGGTAGTGTCTTTAACATTAAAATAGGTATTATGTCAACATGAAATCAAATTAGGACAATTTACTAATGCAAGTTCCTGGTCTTAAAGGGTTAGTTCACCCAAAAATTAAAATTCTGTCATTAATTACTCACCCCCATGTCGTTCCACACCCGTAAGACCTTTGGAACACACATTAAGATGTTTTTGATGAAATCCGAGAGTTTTTTTATCTCCCATTTTTGCGCACAAAAAGTATTCTCGTTGTTTCATAACATTAAGGTTGAACCACTGTAGTCATGTTGACTATTTTAGCAATGTTTATATCTCTGGACCTTGAATGTGGTCATTTTGTTGCTTTCTTTGGGAGTAATTAATGAATGGACCCTTTAAAAGAAAAAGAGACATATTAATTATAACAAAATATATCTTAATAACCTTGTTATTAACTAAATGTAATAACCTGGTTCTCAAACTCTTTTCTTTTTGGCGGACATCACCAAGCCATTTTATTTTTCAGTATTTTTCTTCCCTCGCCTGTCATACAAGGGCCAATTTTTTTGTTCCAAATAATTTTTTGTATTTCCAGTTTCACATTAATGTGCCATTTTCCGGAAGGAAATGGATTGCTAACGTTTATTATTTATTAACTTCAAACAGAGGATTTTGCATTTCTGAACTGTATTATGAGGGAGAATTTGGGAGCCTGGCAGATTATTTTTGCTGTACATTAGCAAAGTACAAACAGCAGCATGATGCCTTGAACTCTGACTATGAAATCAGCTGTTTGCATGTAATTCCATGTATACATTTATATTCACAAATGTGATTATAGAAATATGCAACCGCACCATCTGGACTAACCTGTTTCCTGATGTTCTATGAATGATGACTGTCCTCTTTATGAACTTACAGGTTCTCTTCACCACTTTCACATTCTTTCTAAACTTGAACTTGCAGTGCATTCCCTTTACATTTATTCCACATCAGACTCATTTTCTGTCTAACCTGTTTGAATTGTTCTGTACAGTCTACCCTTTTTCATGCTCATTGCGCAGACAAATACAATACCAGTGCAGTGAAAAGCATTTTATAATTTTACAACAGTGTTGTTTATATGGTAAAGCAGCTGTGTTATCTATCATGAATGCATATATAGATGTTAGTCAAAATAGCTCACTTTTTTCAGGTTTTTACACACAGTAAGAAAACTATTTAAGTCAAAGTGTTTTTTAAAGTCATTCTTATCACCTGAAGTTATTGTATCTTCTCTGATGATGCAAGATGTAAGATATATCTTACTTCAATGCTACTTTAATGCTGCAGATTTAAGTTTCACTTTCAGACTATGTGTGTTGTAGGTGAAATGTTTTTTTCAGATAAATACATTACAATATGGAAGAAAAGCAACGTTAAGTATCTATTCATAAGTTTCAACCTGTTTTCCATTTGATCTAGTGAGATCATCTGAAATATATATGTATGTTTCCAGCCTTGGAGACTGTAGAAGGTTAAAAAAAAAGGTGAGCAGAGCAGCTGTCTGAGGCAGGATAGAGAACAGAGCGAGTCTCTTATACAGGGCCGGCACTACACACTGTAATTCTCACCAATTACTTCTACGCAAACACCTGCACAGAGAGAGAGAGATCCCCAGAACAGATGCAGCGTGTGTGAGCTGAGACTAATATCTTACAGAAAGAAAAAACTAATATGTCCAATAGATAAAACTTGGGAAATGTCAAACACAATAGAGGGAGAAGATTTAGAGAATTAATGTTTTCAATCTAAATGGAGTTTTAAGCGAATGTGTCTGATGGATAAAACTAGTGAAAAGTGACAAGCAATAAAGGGAGAAGATGTAGATGATTCATGTTTTCAATCTACATGGAGTTTTAAGCAAATGTGAAATCCGTGAAAGTGCTTCCAGCATCCCAAATGAAAGCCAAATATGTTTACTTTTATCTCACTCTATAAACACGTTAAGTTGTAAAAGTCTATAATGTGCGTGTGAGAGAGAATTAAAAATATGTGGTGGGCGTAGTGGGCAGAATAATACAAGAGCGAAAGGTTTAATGTGTAACTTAAATGTTTAATGCATTAACATTTCCTGAACACGCCAGTGTTGCTGTGTCTGGCTGCTCAAACAGACAAAACAATCCTGCATCTTTCGTTTGTTTTGCTGTAAACATGTTGGCTTACATGAGTCCAGGTTTGTTACAAGTGGCCAAAAATTACTTTTTACATATTTTACGTATTACACTATAGTATAATGTACTATAGTATTGAAACATTTTTGGGGGAAATCAGCTAATCTTACTTATATAGACCTTGTTATTTTTGAACATTAAAGGATTAGTTCACTTCAGAATTAAAATTTCATGATAATTTACTCACCCCCTTGTCATCCAAGATGTTCATGTCTTTCTTTCTTCAGTCAAAAATAAATTAAGGTTTTTGAGGAAAACATTGCAGGATTTTTCGCCATATAGTGGACTTCAGTGGTTACCAACAGATTTGAAGGTCCAAGGGCTCTCCCAGCCAAGGAATAAGGGTCTTGTCTAGCGAAATGATTTGTCATATTCTAAAAAAAATAAAAGCCATAAAAATGCTCATCTTGCACTAGCTCTGCGATGTGCCACGCATTATGTAATCACATTGGAAAGGTCACACGTGACGTAGGCGGAAATACAGAGCAAGTGTCTAAGTGAACGTGCAAAGACTAAGTCAAACGCCCTTTACAAAAAAAAGTAAAACAGCGATGACGGATGAGTTTTTCACCCTTCGGCAGTACTTCGGCCTACGTCACGCGTGATCTTTCCAACATGATTACGTAATATGTGGTGCATCACAGAGCAGTGCATTTGTGGTTAAAATATATATATTTGTATTTTTTTTAGAAAATGACCGATCGTTTCGCTAGACAAGACCCTTATTCGTCAGCATCGTGTAGAGCCCTTTGAAGCCCTTTGCACTGAAACTGCAATTTGGACCTTCAACCCGCTGAACCCTGTTGAAGTCCACTATATGGAGAAAAATCCTGGAATGTCTTAATTTTTTTTTTGAATGAAGAAAGAAAGACATAAACATCTTGGATGACATGGGGAGTAAATTATCATGAAATTTTAATTCTGAAGTGAACTAGTCCTTTAAACTGGGATAGAAGAAAGTATTTAACATGGAAAAAATAGCTATGTTTACATCCAAATTTGCAAATGTAACTTAAGTGGCCTTAACTTAAGTGTAACTTAAGTTATATTAAGTGGCCTTAACTACTATTTACTTACATCAAAAAATAAGTACAATGTACTTATTGGGTTCATATTGAATTGCAAAACACTTTTGCTGCTTTTGAGGTGGGATACGGGTAAGGTTAGGGAAAGCTTTGGTGGTATGGGTAGGTTTAAGGGTAGGGGTAAGGTGTAAGGGAACAACAGTGTAATTATAAATGTAATCACAGAAATTAATTACAGATGTAATTACATGCAGGTGTTTTTAAATACAATGTAAAAACATGTATGTACACAATAAGTGCATTGTATTAAACGATTCATTTAAATGTAAATACATAGTAGTTAAGGCCACTTAATATAAAGTGGGACCGCACCATTTCCATCTCATGTTCTAGACTATAGAGAACAAATTTGTCATTCCCTGGAAAATTCTCCCAAAATATCTGTAATAAAAATGGATGAATTTTTTTTCCTACATCATAAATGACTTGCATCTCAGAGCGCGCAGACGAAAGGCAATAAACGTTGTCATGTTATCTTTCGGATGCCAGATATTTGGGAATGCAATCATGTGAGATGCTTCTGGGAGGGAATTAAACCAAATTATTTTGATGACAGACAGGCATTTGGCTCAAAACAACATTTGAGATGCTCTGCGATGCGATTGGTTTGCTAGTTAGTCCAGTTACACAATCACATCCACTTTTGAGGCAAAATTTTTGTGTCTTCTTAAAGATGAAGTGTTGCCTATTAAAGAGGATCTGTCTGTTCCTCATCCTTCTACCTTCATTGCATGCATTTGTTCAATCTGAAAATAATACTTAACTCAATTTGTTTACCATAGAAGCTGGTTGTTTCACCAGTTTTAGCATAAGAGTTAAAAGTAGAGCTATGCACACATTACGACACATCTACTTAGGCATACCAGAGGGAAGTGTGTTAATTAAGCAGCAACCGGTCTGTGTGTGAGGGAGGTGACCTCTCTTGACAGATTAATAGACCGCTGAGGGAACCAGGCTACTGAAAACACACAAACACTGTCTGTTGAGACTGGCACACTTATTCATTTCATATTAATATTGATGACGTAAAACCTTATCATAATGACGTGTTTTCTGTACACTCAAATCATGATTTGTAGACAAGTTGGAGCGGTGAATAGACTACATTAGTAAGGCTGTCAATCAAGTATATGAATGGTGTACAATTCTGGATTTTTAGCAAGCGTATTAAACTTCCAGTATGCCACTCAATGCTTTCTTTCTTCCATCCCCCCTTTCTACTTTTTCCTCATTTTCTCTCCATCCCCTCCCTTGCTGCATGGGCTCATTTTTTCCACTCTCTCCAGGGAAACATTTTTTTTCTGTAGTCATATGCCTTTGAGTGTAAGAGGTTTATGTTTGACTGAGTAAGTGCTTTATTAGCTGATATTAATGCATTTTTTGTCATAGTGTGCGTGTGGTCCCAGATTATTTTTTGATCTTTCACACCCTCTCTATTATAGCTGTACATGTTTGAGTATATAACACATCATCTCCATGCAGAATAGAGGTGATAAAAACAAATATTGCCAGATTTTTCCCCTCTATACATGAGAGTTTGTGTGGGAGCTTTTACAGCTGGTTCCAATTAACTCAATTTACCATTTTATGATGATATAATTCATGTATTATATAATTTGTGGAGCAAGGCTCTGTCACAACCTTCAGCAATGATCTAAATCTACTCTGTATCATTATTTAATACTGTGTGTGACACAGATTAGTCCAATAACATCCATTTTTAGGACAATTTTAGGGCATGCAATTTCTAAGCTTTGGGACACCAAGTGTTTCAGAGCATTATATCGTAATATAACACATCCATAAAAAGGTCTTCACAATGAAACATTCCTTATTTTGGGTTGGGACATGAATATTTTATGTTTTGAAACTTACAGAGAAACATACATTCATTACCTCTGTCATTTTATGGTGTTGCATACACAGACTAAAGTTTCTGGTTGCCCTCCCTGTAGATGTAAACAAGTCACTCATGTGAATGGTTTCAACACTTACAAGTGGTTTCAACGCCTAAAAGTGTGTCAGATCAGCAAATCGACCATCAAGCAACATCTCGATTAGTCTCTCAGTACCATTATGGGTGGTTTTACAAATAGTCCCACTTCACTTGCTCTACATTTATTCTTAGTGATTATGAGACAAAGCTATCCAGACAGAGAAAGCTGCTCTATCAGTGTTTTAGCTGTAGTGTGTTTTTTTTAGTTCACCCAAAAATTAAAATTCTGTCATTAATTTAGCTACTTACCCTCATGTCGTTCCACACCCGTAAGACTTTCGTTCATCTTTGAATCACAAATTAAGTTATTTTTCATAAAATCCAATGGCTCAGTGATCCAGCAAGATAATTAACACTTTTAATGCCCAGAAAGCTACTAAAGACATTTAAAACAGTTCATGTGACTACAGTGGTTCAACCTTAATGTTACGAAGCGAGAATACTTTTTGTGCGCCAAAAAAACTAAATAAGGACTTTATTCAACAATATCTAGCGATGGGCAATTTCAAAACACTGCTTCATGAAGCTTCAAAGCTTTACGAATCTTTTGTATCGAATAAGTGGTTCGGAGCATGTATCAAACTGCCAAAGTCACGTGATTTCAATAAAAGAGGCTTTGTTACATCATAAGTGTTTCGAAATTCACCACTGGGGGCATGACTTTGGCAGTTTGATACACGCTCCGAACCACTGATTTGAAATAAAAGATTGGTAGATTGGTGAAGCAGTGTTTTGAAATCACCCATCACTAGATATTGTTGAATAAAGTCGTTATTTTGTTTTTTTTGCCGCACAAAAAGTATTCTCATCGCTTCATAACATTAACGTTGAACCACTGTAGTCACATGAACTGTTTTAAATACATCTTTAGTAGCTTTCTGGGCATTGAAAGTGTTAATTTTCTTGCTGGCAAAAGCAACTTTTGATTCAACCAATGGCATGAGTTAAGGGTGGAGCTATCTTTTTGTCTGACCAATAACAGATGAGTGGAATGTTCAGGAAACCTGTTTGATAACAAACATAATTTTTGCAAGTCAATTTTGATTGTTAATGTGTGACAGATTACTATATACAAACTGCACTTCTGCAATTTCTGTTTTATATTCACTTTATTTTCCATTGAGTGCAGTGTTTATTTAAGCCCTTAATCCCTGTGATTAATTTGTGAAACCAAGTAAAGGCCAATTGTGTCCCAGAATCCTGGCAAAGCTCTCTGAACCATTGTGTGTGCAGTAATACCAGCAGGAATCTGGTCCTACCTGAGTGGCCGGAATTGGAAAATGATGTAATTTGCTGGCTATGAAAAATAACAAATTATTTAGGTTCTGCTCTACCATTGTGCTTATTATGAAAACAAAACTGGCTGGTCAGCCGCAATGAGTGTGATGCAAGCAGAAGCATCGGAACAGAGTAGGTTTCACACAGTTTCGCAATAGGAAGTTGAAGCAATAATGCTGAAACTTTAGTGAATTTTGAAGGATTTACTAACAGTTCTTTTCAACTGCTTACACACATTTTCAAATCTTTGCCTCTTGTTAAATAATAATAATAATAATAATAATAAAAAAAACTTCACACACAAATCCAAGAATTGCACACACAAAATGCCTCACATCTCTTGCAAAATGAAGCACTGCATTCAAAATATCACAAACACATCTCAAAAGCAAACATTTGTCTTATGTTGCAAACACCTTTGCCATAATATTCTATTTTTGGATATATCATATACACAGTTATTCAAAACCTAAAGCTCTTCTTTCATGAGCTCCTATGATGTTGAAAAATTCACAGTAAACACGAAAGCAAGATTGAAACCAAGTTGTGTTTGAAAAAAGAAATCAAGATACTTCCTATTAGATTTTTGTGTTACATAGAGAAGTGTGTGTTGTGCAAAAAGTGTTTTATGAAATTGAAAATTGAGTCAAAGGCTGAGAATTAGTGTATGGTTTTGCAGATTTGGTGTGTGGTTCTGGTGTTTGTAAGGATTTTGTGTGTAAGCAGTTGAAAAAAACTGTAAAGCTGACAAGGAAAATATATTTACTACTGCATGGCTGCATTAAAATGATTAAAGATATTTAAAATGTTACAAAGGATTATGCCAAATAAATGCTGTGCCTTTGAATTTTCTATTCATCAAAGAATCCTGAAAACATATATCATGGTTTACACAAAAAATATTAAGCAGTAGACCTGTTTTCAACATCGATAATAAGACATTTTTTGTTGTTGTTGTTTTTAGCAGCATATTAGAAGGATAATGTGACATTAAAGACTGGAGTAATGCATTTTTTATGCTAAAAAAATCAGCTTTGTCATCACTAATAAATTACATTTTAAAATATATTAAAATGGAAAAAAGCCATTTTAAATTGTAATAATATTTCAGAATATTACTGTTTTTACTGTATTTTAAATGCAGCCTTGGTGAGCATAAGACACTACTTTCAAAAACATTAATTTAGATCTTCTTGACTCCTAATCTTTGAACGATAGTATACTGTACGTTAAAATAGTTTTTTGCCTGCACAACACTTTTTGTAGTTTATGTAAAATCCTAAAAAATCCAAACCTCCGAGACCTATTAAAGTGCTTTTATTTTTCATTTTTCTAATTTAGAATTTATTAAAAATTATATTCTTAGCATAACAATTTAAGAATTAGAAATGTGCATATTTCATCATTTCTCCACTGTATATCGGGAAGGATGAACTGAACACTCGGTATAGCTCATTTCCTGTTTCTTCTCACACATATCTACATCACGCATGTCACATTTTGCACATCTTCTAAGAAATACTGCGTTATATCATTGCCTATATCAGTGTTTGTTGCCAAAGCAAGTGATGCTTCTACTGTTTTTGAGGGGGGAAAAAACAAACAATTTCTTTGGGTGAGAAATGTCTGCCGACCTCCAGCAATCTCTGATCTTTATTGATTTTCTTTCTTTTGTATGTAGGCACAGTGATCTCTCACCATGGCTCCGTTCCTGCGGATTGCCTTCAATGAATTTAACCTGGGAGACCTTCCTCCTATGACAGAGGAACCGTTCTGTGCCATTAAAATGAAGGAATCGCTCAGCACAGGTCAGTAAAGCTTTTAAACAGAGCATAATGCTTTCTGTCAAGTAAAATTCACATTATGGGATTGTCTTCTCAGCTTCTCAAGATATACAGTATACAGTGCTGCCTTACAATTTGGCTAAAATGTGGAATCTTAAAAGGCATCATGATTTCATTAGCATTTCTTCCTCTCTTTGTCCACCCAGAGCGAGGGAAGACGCTGGTCCAGAGGAAGCCCACCATGTACCCTGCATGGAAATCCCCATTTGACGCACACATCTATGAAGGCAGAGTCATACAGGTGGTCCTGATGAAGACAGCAGAGGAGTCTCTGTCGGAGGCCACGGTCGGGGTCTCTGTCATTGCCGAGCGCTGCAAAAAAGGCAATGGCCGTGCAGAGTTCTGGGTGGACTTGCAGCCCTCTGGGAAGGTGATGATGTCTGTCCAGTTCTTCGTCGAGGATACAGACCTAGGTGGGTACATGTAAGGGTATACAATGTTCAAAATTTTTTAAAAGATGTCTATTAAAGGGTTAGTTCACCCAAAAATGAAAATTCTTTCATTACTCAACCTGATGTCGTTCCACATCCGTAAGACCTTTGTTCAACTTCAGAACACAAATTAAGATCTTTTTGATGAAATCTGAGAGGTTTCTGTCCCTTCATAGAGATCTAACTCAGCACTCCAAGGTCCAGAAAGGTAGGAAAAACATCACTAAAGAACTCTCAACTTTTACGCAAAAAAAAAACATAATTTACCATTTATTTACAAAATAATATTATCCAAAGTGAGTTCATGGAACAGTGTCAGCTCTCATGTGAACATAAAACGCATACATCGTGAACACATGCTCACGTGAAACGCATGCTCATTTGAACACTCGCACATGTGCGTTGAGTTGATGTGCGAGTCTGTAAATAAAACGCATGCATTGTGATGCTCTTGTGGACATTCCCACATGTGCTTTGAGTTGAGGCGCGAGTCTGTAAATAAAACACATGTTGTGATGCTCTCGTGAACACTCACGCACGTGCATTGAGTTCACACCTGATTCTGAACACAACACACATGTGCGGTGAAGCTCTCGTGAATGCGCATTGCAGATCAATATTTTTGTAAGTAACGTGGTAAATTATGTTTTTTTTTTTCCACTAACAAAACACTCGCATCGCTTCATAAAATTGAGATTAAACCACTGGAGTCACATGGAGTACTTCATTAATGTTTTTCCTACCTTTCTGGACCTTGGAGTGGTAGTTGCGTTGGATCTCTATGGAGGGACAGAAACCTCTTAGACTTCATCAAAAAGATCTTAATTTGTGTTTCGAAGATGAACGAAGGTCTTACGGATGTGTAATAAATGACATAATTTTCTTTTTTTAGGTGAACTAACCCTTTAAGGCCCATTCACATCAAGAATGCTAACTATAAAGATAACTATATTAGTGTCCAAACCAGTGAACAATATCGTTCTGTTTATTCTAAGCACATGTTTGTCCGTCACTTTAAATGCTCAAGCTCGTTACAGCAGGGTGGATTCTGATTGGCTGTCAATGTTTTTATCGTTCATCGGCTGGATAAAATCGTTCTGAAAGTGATTCCAACGATATTGTTTCTCTGTGCCATTATCGTTATGGTTGTGGTCTGCTATTCTTTAATACTGAGAATGATTTTTTAAAACTGTATCTTTATTGTTATCTTTTTCGTTGTCGTCCTTGGTGTGAATGGGCCTTAATGCTCACAAAGGTTGCATGTATTTGAACAGTAATACAGTAAAAACAGCAATCTTGTAGAATAGTATTACAATTTTAAAATGTATGTTTTCAGTGTCACGATCCTTCAGAAATCATTCTGATTTGCTGATTTGAAGCAATTCTTATTATCGATGCTGTTAAAACCGTGATATTTCATTTGTAACATCATAAATGTCTTTATTTTCACTTTTGATCAATTTAATGCATCCTGATTCTATAAATGTATTAATTTCTTTCACTTTACTAACTTTCTTTTCACTTTTGAACCAAAGAAAATCTCTTTCAAACCTTTTTTTTATTTATCTACTTTAATTTAAGATGACTTGCATAAACCAAATAAACTTTTTCTGAATCAAGTTCTGCCCTGATTGGCAAAAACTAATATTTTAAAAACCTAAATTTGAAACCCATAGAAGCCTTGTGACTATTTCTATAAGTAGCGACTCCTCCTTTTGTTTCCCTTTGTTCCACTTTGGCTTTCCCCTCTTTCTTTAAATTCAGTCTTTTTTTCCATTATCTCACCACCCTCAGATACCAGCTCAGTCCTGTCAGCTGCTATTTGTCTTGTCTATGCTTACTCATGCTGTCTTACTCATGTTTTCATGCTGGTATTTTGTTTTCAGTCCTCTTTCTTTCATCAAATTATTTATTTATTTTTACCATTATAGCATATTTGATTATTATATCTAAAAATATACAACTGGTTGTTACTGCACTGTAAAAACATAGATTGTCACAGTGATATTTTGGAAAGGCTTGTCTTTTTACTCCAACAGTAATTGTCAAACACTCTGGCACTTTGCCAGAGGGCAAAACCATCAACCTCAACCAAGTTTTTTTTATAACTCTCAGCAGAAAATGAGTTGATAGTGATCTATAAAAATGCTGAAGGCATCATAAACGCAATTATCATTATGCACCACATATTTAGTATCTGAAACCCAGGGAAGTTAATGTTTAGGCGGTTGCACTTTATTTTACAATATGTGCATTTAGGTGTACTTACAATGTACTTAGCTAAGAAAGTACTGGGTAATATAAGGTAACTACATGGGTTAAGGTGAGGTTTAGGGGTAGGTTCAGGTTTGGTACCTAATTATTACCCAGTTATTGCAATTACTATAATATGTTCACAGTATGTACATGGTGAACAGGACTGTAAAATAAAGTGCTACCGTTTAGGCATAAGTTATTAATAAATATCCTATTTAAGGGACATTTATTCCAAAATTTTGCCCGTGAACGCGAAAGATGTTATTTAGCAGGGTTCAATTTATAATTTCTATTCTATTTTACCTTTTAATTTTATTCCCTTTTTCCCTTTTTTTTTTTTTTTTTAAGAAAAATCTAATTAATTTTGAACATAACACTGAATAGATTGACACTTTTCATTTTCTGGTAAAATATCATGTAGCAATGTAATGTCATTTTAGTTTGCAAGTAAAGCTCATTTTAATTCAGTTAAGAAAAATAAATTGTCTATTTCAAAAGCCCCTGTTTTGACCTGCTTCACAGATTCAAAGTCCTCAATGACTGCGAAAGAGGAAGATGGCATCCTCACAATAAACAGAAGGAGAGGAGCCATCAAACAGGCCAAGGTTCACTTCATCAAGAACCACGAGTTCACAGCCACCTTCTTCAAACAGCCCACCTTCTGCTCAGTCTGCAGGGAGTTTGTGTGGTTAGTAAATAAATAAATGGATTAAAGAAAAATGCTAATACTTTTATTGCGCAGTAATCATCCCACACCTAACAGCTTGTACACACACTAACAGTAAAATATAATATTTAATAACTAGTGTTAACTAGAGAATACTTTTGCCACCATTCATCCTAGTGTGTTTTAGGTGGATGCCAGGGTTTCCTTTTTTCCACATTGCTATTTCAAGGCATTTATAAGTAGTTTCTTTCTAATTTAAAAGAGACCAATTCTTATAATATTAAATATGATATTCTGGTCCCTACTTAGCCATTGCTACACTAGTTCTGATTGTACTGCACTTGATTGCTAAAATATCAGAGAAAACAGTTCTCATTTGGGTGTACTGTAATCTCCATTTTACATATAAGGATTTATTAGTAATATTTTACTAGGGCACAGCGGTATTTCACCTGGTCCCATGTGTTAGCTACAGCAGTGTCTGTTAATGGATAGTGGTCGTGATCTAGGCTGCGAAAGCAAAGTTTGCAGGTTCAATACCAAATTGGAATGACCCAGAAACTAGAGAATTACTGAGATTACAATGCAGCTCTGATGTGCCCTTAAGCAAGGTACTTCTCAGTCAAAGTGACGCATAGTCCTCTAATTGCCGTACTATAACAGGTTAGTCCAGAGAGATGGGATCCAGCGAGATTAGTCATTTTGACTGAAAAAAAAGCTTCATAAATTGCCAGTAACTGCATGACTAACATTAGACAATTAAAAAATATTATTTCATCACTATTTTAAATCTGAAATTATTCAAAATTGTATCTCATATAGGCATAAGAAAGTAATATCTGTAATAATCAGAAGCGCCTGGCAGCAATAATCTTTGCGTGAGTGTTTGTAAGTCATAGTATTGGATAGCATCTGTGTTTGTGTGCGCAAGCGCGCTCGGACTTTCCTCTGATATTTCAGCCGCCTCAGCAGAGTCTCTTGGGCTGTCTCCTTCCTGTGCAGCATGAGACAGATTGCTGTGCTTTAGTGCTTTGTTCACACTGTGTATATAATTTACTGTATATGTGTTGGAGAGAGTCAGTGCTCCAAAGTCTCCCTAATAAAAGTTTCAAATTTATACCATTTGTGTACTAACAGTCTATTATCACCTGCTGTGTAGAAATATCATTAATCCAACACTTTTTCTTTCTTTTTTTTTTTTTTTTTTTTTTTTTTTGCATTCTAGGGGTCTCAACAAGCAGGGCTACAAATGTAGGCGTAAGTATTTTCACAGCTTTCGTGATCTGTTATAGACACTCCCATCTGTTTCTTAGTAAGAACACACATACTTTACTATACGTGTTAGAAGATTTGTTCTTTGAACAACAAAATCAGTCATATGTTACATTTTGACCTGTTTTTTTACATAAATCAGGATCCTCCTATGTGGAATTACCATAATGGGCTCTTTTGAAATCTGTTTTTAATAAGATATTTTGTACCATTAAATTAATCAGAAGGCAATTTGCTCACAATACACCTCGCTCTTTTCCAGAATGCAATGCGGCCATTCACAAGAAGTGCATTGATAAGATCATTGGGAGATGCACAGGAACAGCAACCAACAGTCGAGATACAGTGGTAAGCTTTAGAGTCCTGAATCTCTAACATCGAATCACACTTGATCAGGGCTCTTCAACAAGGGGTCCGGGACCATGAGAGGGTCCGAAGCAGTTCTGTAGGGGGTTGGTCTGTCAGTTGTTAATTGATCTAAAACCAATTTAAAAAAAAAAAAAATATATATATATATATATATATATATATATATATATATATATATATATAAAAAAGCAGTATTTAGCAAAACAAAACTTACTGTTGATGCAATATTAGTTTAATTCAGCAACACAGGAATGAATGACATTTTTAAATTTTTTTATTTTTAAATTGTAATAATATTTCACAATATTACTGTTTTTACTGTATTTTTGATCAAATAAATGCAGCCTTGATGAGCTGGATTTAAAAAATGTCTTTTAAAAAATGTATTTTTAAAAAATCATAATAATTCCATGATTGTTATTCCTTTTGTAAATACATATTATATATGATTATGTTATGGCTTTGCATTGTAATATCATATCATAAAGTATGTACAGTACAGTCCAAAAGTTTGGAACCACTATAATTTTTTATGTTTTTAAAAGAAGTTTCGTCTGTTCACCAAGGCTACATTTATTTAATTAAAAATACAGTAAAAAACAGTAATATTGTGAAATATTATTACAATTTAAAATAACTGTTTTCTATTTAAATATATTTGATAAAAGTAATTTATTCCTGTGATGGCAAAGCTGAATTTTCAGCATCATTACTCCAGTCTTCAGTGTCACATGATCCTTCAGAAATCATTCTAATATGATTTGCTGCTCAAGAAACATTTATGATTATTTTCAATGTTGAAAATAGTTGTGTACTTTTTTTTCAGGATTCCTTGATGAATAGAAAGTTCAAAAGAACAGCATTTATCTGAAATACAAAGCTTCTGTAGCATTATACACTACCGTTCAAAAGTTTGGGGTCAGTAAGAATTTTTATTTTTATTTTTTTGAAAAGAAATTAAAGAAATTAATACTTTTATTCAGCAAGGATGCATTAAATCAATCAAAAGTGGCAGTAAAGACATTTATAATGTTACAAAAGATTAGATTTCAGATAAACACTGTTCTTTCTATTCATTCTTTTGAACTTTCTATTCATCAAATAATCCTGAAAAAAAATATTGTACACAAATATTTTGTACAATTGTACACATTAAATGTTTCTTGAGCAGCAGATCAGCATATAAGAATGATTTCTGAAGGATCATGTGACACTGAAGACTGAAGTAATGATGCTGAAAATTCAGCTTTGCCATCACAGAAATAAATTACTTTGTGAAATATATTTAAATAGTACACAGTTATTTTAAATTGTAATAATATTTCACAATATTACTGTTTTTTACTGTATTTTTAATTAAATAAATGTAGCCTTGGTGAGCAGATGAAACTTCTTTTAAAAACATTAAAAATCTTAGTGGTTCCAAACTTTTGGACTGTACTGTATCTGCCTGATGCCTGCTTAACTGTTTTGGGCGTAATGGTCAAATTTTAACAAGGACTTGGAAAAAAAAAAAAATCACTTGCAGTTCCAAAGGGCTAGTCCTTCTGTTTCCAATACCAATAATGAACAGAGCCGGGGATCAGAGTCTATCAGTAATCAATAGAAACTCATGACATTATAAAAGCAGAGCAGCCATGCTGTAAATACATCTGTGTCATTTTGCCGCCTTATAACCAAATGATCACACTTAACATCTCGGCAAAGTTTTTAGCAATACTTTGGTCCGGAGTCTCTGATTACAGTAGTCCCAGTGGGCAGTTCTGGGGTCCATGAGGCTATCAGAACCATCATGAGGCGTTTTAGATGTTGCATCTGTGCCCACTAACATTTCGATTCAGTCTGATGCTGATGGTTTCTGTATTTGCTGCAGTTTCAGAAAGAGCGCTTTAAGATTGACATGCCGCATCGCTTCAAGACCCATAACTACATGAGTCCGACCTTCTGCGACCACTGTGGGAGTCTGCTGTGGGGAATGGTCAAACAAGGCCTCAAGTGTGAAGGTAAGGAAGAAGTTGTTTTATTGATGGTTGTCTCTTATTTGTTTTCACCTTTGTTTCACAATGTATTTGTCTCTTTCTCTGTTTTTAATATCTATCGTAACTAACTCTCTCTGTTCAGAATGTAGTATGAACGTACATCATAAATGCCAGACCAAGGTTGCCAACCTCTGTGGAATCAACCAGAAGCTCCTGGCTGAGGCTTTGACTCAAGTTAGCCTGGTAAGTGATTCAACCAGTTGCCCTGCAATTACATTTGCATTTTATGAACCTAAAAGATAATTTTTGGGATTGTGATGTATTTTCATGTGTGGAATTATGTTTGACATGTTCTCTGTATTATTAGTATGTAACAAATTCCCAGAAATAAAGCAGACAAAATCTGACATGCTTACTATTTTCATTTACTGTGTTTAGAAATCTTCCACAAAGCGTCCAGATCCCACTCTGTCGGAAATTGGAATCTATCAAGCCATAGAGAAAAACATGCCAGTGGACCCTAGTGGTGAGTTTCCGTTACTGCATATTCCTTGCTGCATTATTTCTCCCTTTAGCTATATATATTATATATTAGATTAGCTTTGGTTTTAATTAAATAGACATTGGCTGAAAAACATATTCAGACAATTATATCACATTTAAAAATTTTTATACATTTATTTTAATTAGGAAATATCTAACTGTGACATCTGCAAATAAAGTTTTTCTAATTTCTAATGTCTTTTCTGTGCCAATTTTGCAATGACTTTCATCAAGCTGGTGTCATTGTGATTTTTAGTGGATATATGATGTCACATTTTCTCAAATTAATTTTCTGTGGCAGCAGAATCTTAATAAAAACATGAAAAACCAATGAAAAGGATATTGTTTCATTGTTAAAGTATCATTGAGATACTTTTATAGTTTTTATTCATAATTTGAATTAGTTTTATCTTTATATTTTCTTTTTGTTTTAATTGTAGTTGGTAAGTTGTAGTAATCTTGTTGTGTTTTTGTATTTTTTTGTAAAAAAAAAAAAGAAATTACTTTGAACTTGGCATCTTTCTGAAATTAAAAAAAAACTTTAATTTTTAATGTTTATTTTATTTGAAAAAAAATGTTTTTTATTTTTTTATTTCACTTGTGGTTATTAATGTGTGGACATTGGTATATTTGTGTCTATAAGTGTTAGCAGAGGCCTCTCAGTATGGCAAACTATGGGATGATTCGACCCCTGCCCCTCCCAGCAGCACCATCCCATCCCGCGTCTCCATGAGCAACTTTGTGTTCCATAAGGTCCTGGGCAAAGGCAGCTTTGGAAAGGTAAGAAACCCACAGGGTACAGATTTCTACACTGATTTATTATGAAGTCCAGTCTTTAAACCGTTCCCATGTCCTGTTAGGTGTTGCTGGCCGAGCTCAAAGGAAAGGGAGAATATTTTGCTGTAAAGGCCCTGAAGAAAGATGTTGTGCTTATGGACGATGACGTGGAGTGCACAATGGTGGAAAAAAGAGTGTTGGCATTAGCCTGGGAAAACCCTTTTCTTACACACCTCTTCTGCACCTTTCAGTCGAAGGTGAGTGTTCTTCCACGTAATAAATTTACACGTACAATACCATTTTCACAATAAGAAATGTTTCTTGAGCAGTAAATCAGCATATTATAATAATTTCTGAAGGATCATGTGACACTGAAGACTGGAGTAATGATGCTTTGCCATCACAGGAGTAAATTACATTTTAAAATATAATAAAATAGAAAACGGATATTTAAAATTGTATTAATATTTCACAGTATTACTGTTTTTACTGTATTTCCATCAAATAAATACAGCCTTGGTGAGCATAAGAGAATCGTACCAACCCTAAACTTTTCAATGGCAGTTTATACAAGGACGTACAAAGACACACACTAATATGCTCTAAATATTGTTGCAATGATTATGTCTAGGTGTTTTTTTTTAATTTGTTTAATTATTATTATTATTTTGGAAGTGCTAAGATACTGAGGAATATGGAACGTGGTCCTACAAAGTGAAAACTTTTTCTGTCAAATGACGTAAATGTTACACAAAGCAATTAGAGCATTGCTTTGTTATCATTACCATCATGTATGCTGAAGAACTAGTTCGCCCCATTACACTTGCTATGTTTCCATGACTTATCATGTCAGCCGTGGCATGTATGAGGGACAATGGGTTTGACGTTGAACATTATGAGAATGGCAAGGAATTTTGTAAACGCATGAATGATGTAAGTAATTTGAGAGTTTATACCATATGATGAATAATGTTATATAGCTTTGAGCAGACACATATCTGTGTCTTTGCAATATGGGAATGTATGGAGGGGAATTACACAAAAGACTACTATGTGAAATGTTTTACTATGTTTTTTCTTTCTGTCAGGCTCATCTAACCATGATAATTTGCTTGAGAATTATGTGTTGTGGTCAATAGACCCCCTAATCGCCTACGTCACTGTGACGTCACCGCTCTAGCTGGAGGCAAAACATAAATAAGATCTCATAGCAGGCGCACTAAAAGTTTGAGGTTTTGACTTTTAAAATGTTGTCCTGTTGTGTTTTTGGCTGCCAGAGTAGAAGGAACAGGACTTTTGGTTCAAAACTAAAATTTTACCAGATCCCGGCAGACATTCCTTCACAGAAATCAAAAAGATAATTGTGGTTGAATGCAATACGGCGTACAGACTGGATGGAGACGATCATAAATAATACTCGTGTTTGCACTGCACACTTCATATCAGGTAAAATAATCGATGCTATGTAATGGTGTGTTGGTTTTATCTAGTACAAATCAGCAAGTTTCTGTTTTATAGGTGAAAAGTCGCCAACTTCCAGCGCACTAGCTAGCTTAAATGTTAAACAAACATACAGCGATAGATGTGTGTGCCATCCTTTGAATGGTCTCTTAAAATAATCCACATTGCTAGCCATAATCATAGTTAGCCCAGCGTTAGGTTACATTAGACAATAAGCCTTGACAAAATTCCCCGAACCACCCGAAAGTAATTCATATGTTGTCTAGGAAATATCCAAAACTTTAGTTAATTTACAAAAATAGCTGTCACGGTCCCGCAGAGTCAGTGACTGTACATATTCGGACAGTTCTGAACCTTCTTCTGCATCTATGTTTAATAAATACCTCCTAAAACATGCTAACTTACGCTTGTCAACATTGAGTCCAGCGTCTCTTTTTGCCTCCAGCTAAGCCCCGCCCACCAGGAAACGTTGCAATGTTTACAAATTTTTAAGGGGTCTATATATTGTCACAAATCACTAACTCTCAGTAATGATGCTGATCTGTGTGTTTATCAATAGGAGCACTTATTCTTCGTGATGGAGTATCTGAATGGAGGAGACCTGATGTTCCACATTCAGGATAAGGGGCGTTTTGATTTGTACAGAGCCACGTAAGTGACATGCCTTGTGATATAAGATCTCTAAACAGGTTTTTTTTTTTTTTTTTAACAGCAAGTGTTTTGGTTAAATCTGTTTCCTGTCATAGGTTCTATTCTGCTGAAATCATCTGTGGACTACAGTACCTCCACTCTAAAGGCATTATATACAGGTGAGATGAATGTTCCTGTGGTCTGATGACTGTGGATTCTCTCAAAGAGATGCTCCCAAAATTGATAAATTGGTATTGTATATTTACACTCATTGAAGAAACTCTTATGATTATGATTATCTACCATCATGATAGATAGATAAATAGATAGATAGATAGATAGTTTCCATCTATCTATCTATCTATCTATCTATCTATCTATCTATCTATCTATCTATCTATCTATCTATCTATCTATCTATCTATCTATCTATCTATCTATCTATCTATCTATCTATCTATCTATCTATCTATCTATCTATCTATCATTCAAAAGTTTTAAAGAAATTAATACTTTTATTCAGCAGTGATGCATTAAATTAATCAAAAGTGACAGTAAAAACATTTATAATCTTACAAAAGATTTCTTTTTCAAATAAATGTTTTTCTTTTGACCTTTATTTTCACCATAGAATCACGCAAAAATGTATTATGGTTTCCACAAAAATATTATTCAGCACAACTGTGAAAACAGCAGTAGAATGATTTCTGAAGGATCATGTGACACTGACGTCTGGAGTACTGAAAATTCAGCTTTGCTATAACAGGAATAAATTATATTTTAATATATTGCCCCCTTGGAATTATAAGGTTCTATCTGACATTTTAGTCAAAATTGAGTTATTCACATATTCTTTTTCTGTGAAAACTTTAATGTTTTATGTACATTTTGGGACTTTTTATTTAGAAACAAAAAGGTAATATTTTAAAGTAATATTGTAAAATATTACAATATTACAATATTACTGTTTTTACTGTCTACAAAGTCTCAAAAATATCTCAAAACTGCTCAGAATGCAGATAGAACCTTATAATTTCAAGGGGATGATATATTATGATTGAAAATAATTGTTTTACATTGTAATAATATTTTACAATATTACTGTTTTTACTGTTCTTTTGATCAATTAAATGCAGCCTTGGTGAGCAGAAGAGATTTCTTTCAAAAACATTAAAGGTGCTAAAGAGGATCTTTTTGTCGACTGAGAAACCAAAGACTGTTAGTGAGTTTTTGAAATGAGCGCATGCGTAAGAACAACCCCCCTCCTTCACAGCTCATTTCGAGGGAACACCTCCCAAAACTCGTAAACACTCATATTGGAACACAAGTGTTTACCACCGGCATTCGCTGTGTCGTGTTAGTGGATTCATTATGTCAGACTCACCGCAGGTAACTCATAATCTGCAGTTGTTACTCCTGTCTCCTGACAAAAACATTGCATGCGGTGCCTGTGGAGTGTGGAAAGTTACTGGAGAGCGCAGCCACACTCGTCTCTCACAAGGAACGTAATGGCAGTGATTGACAAGCCAGACCCTACTTCGTGCACAGATGATGTATATTAATATTATTCCTTTCAGTGCACCTAATAAAACGTCTTTTATCAGTTAGTAAAGACAGTTTCAAGTAACATTGCAAAAATGTATAAAACAAAACATCCTCTGTAGCACCTGTAAACAATCTTACCGACCACAAACCTTTGAGCCATATAACTCTCATATGGACAATGGTCTTTTTTTTCTACCTAATTAGAGATTTAAAGTTGGACAATGTGATGCTGGACAAGGATGGACATATTAAGATTGCAGACTTTGGGATGTGCAAAGAGAACATGCTTGGAGAAAACAGAGCTACCACATTCTGTGGCACACCAGATTATATTGCTCCTGAGATCCTGCTGGGACAGAAATACAGTTTCTCTGTGGACTGGTGGTCATTCGGCGTGCTTCTCTACGAGATGCTGATTGGCCAGTCGCCGTTCCAGGGCGATGATGAGGACGAGCTGTTCGAGTCGATCCGCATGGATGTACCTCACTACCCACGATGGATTACCAAGGAGGCCAAAGACCTGCTGGAGAAAGTGAGTCTGACCCACTGATTTATCTTAATGAACGCTGTCAGTATTGATGCTTTATGGAATCATTTACTTGCTTGTACTGGCCTGCCACCCTTGCAGGAAGTTTATGTTCTGAAAAATTGAAATCTGTGCCTTTTACATTTTCACAGTTATTTGAGAGGGATCCCACCCGGCGGCTTGGTGTTGTGGGAAATATCCGCGGACATGCTTTCTTCAAGACAATCAACTGGCCTGCACTGGAGAGACGAGAGGTGTCTCCGCCATTCAAGCCAAAAGTGGTAAGAGTCTCATTTTTGATTTGAACAAAAGCTTGTGAAACTATTTACCCCACAAATGTGACATAACTCTGACAGATCAGCCAGGTTATAGATTATTCATTTATTATTCAGTGTTGTTACCGATAACTAAAACGAAAACTATCAAACATTATTCTCTTTCATATATATATATATATATGTATATGTATATGTATGTATATGTACAGTAAAACAAAAATTATTCAGACGTTTTTGATATTTTTGTTATATTTTTACTAGTGGGTGCAGGACCCTATAGTTCATTTATGTGAGTGAGGATAGCAAAATAAATTAAACTGTGACATAAAATTCTTCATATAGTGGACAACCAGTAAAATTTATAAAACTTTGGAACCAAAAATTATTCAGACACTTTGACCTGACCATGTTTTGCATTAATGTTATCTGACATAATTAAGATCATTTTTTTTCTGACAGTTTAAATCTGAGATCTTGTCATATTTTATTACCATTTTTTTAAACCATAGTGAATATAACTGTATTAATGAATGAAAGGTGTCTGAATAAATTATGTATATATAAATACACACACATGTATATATTTAAGAAATATAAACATGTATGTATAAATATATAAATATATTTATATTTTTATATATTTAAATTATATATAAATGTTAATATTCGTATAGAAATATAAGATATTTTTCTTAAATATATACATGTATGTGTGTATATTTATATATACATAATAATT
Source organism: Chanodichthys erythropterus (assembly GCF_024489055.1). NCBI lineage: Eukaryota > Metazoa > Chordata > Actinopteri > Cypriniformes > Xenocyprididae > Chanodichthys > Chanodichthys erythropterus. The sequence continues at coordinate 17,372,085 of NC_090226.1, forward strand.
ATACACAAAACAAACACATATATTACGTAAACACAGACTCTTATTTTGTACACTATAACCATGGTTATCGTTGATCAGCCCCAATATATATATATATATATATATATATATATATATATATATATATATATATATATATATATATATATATATAGTACTGGCCAAAAGGGATGTCTGGAAGGGAATATATTTTTGATTCAAACCATCAAAATATGAGGAAAATATATTTTTTAATCTTTTTTAAATATGAGGGAAGAACAAAACACTAAACTTAGTTAAGGTATTTATCTGACAAAATTATTTGTCAAAAAAATGCAACATAATGCATAAAAAACATAAAGCTCACAGGAAAAAGCATACATTGGCTTCTGCATAATAAGTTATTAATATTTAATTGGTTCTCTTCTGTTTTTGCATGTTTTTTTATAATTTCTTTGTATGGCAGCTTGGCCAAAAGTTATGTTGGCACAATTTGACGTTTTATTGCGATATCACAATAAAACAATTGACTGTAAGCACATCTACGCAATATGCTTACAAAATCTTTAACAAAATTTGAATAAAGGGTAAAGATGTCAATTTTCTTTGGCCGGACTTCACTTTTGGCCACTACTACGACTAAAATAATATAAGTTTGCTGTAAATTGAAGTACTAAAATTACTAAAACTAAAGCTAAATAGAAATATTTAAAAAATGACAAAAGCACACAACAAAATTGCTCAAACTTGAACAACAACAACAACAACAACAAAAAACCCTAAAAATAAAGGCAAATGCAAAATATGAATAAATACTTTAATAGTCTTTAACACTTACTGCTATGAGGGCATTACTCATTTTATGACTGAATCTGATTCATTGCTTGTAATGCAATATAAATATAAATAATGCAAAGTGATTGTGTTTGTTTAACAGCTTATTGCATATGGTGTAGGAATGTACTGAACAAATCAAATAGTAAAATATGTGTCATATGAATGTTTATCTAGTTTAGCAGTTAATGACAAACTAATAACCTTTGCCTCATGATGACATTACAATAACAGGAAATCTCTTTTAAAGGGGTCATATCATGTCATGAGGAATCAGATTTTCCTTAATCTGTTGAGATAAGAGTTGGATTTACAATTGAAAAAAAAATACTGTAACTTTAAGGGGGAAAAACATTCCCAGTCCAAATGGAAAATGTATTCAGCAACTTTAACAAGTCACTGATGTCATACTGCAGATTGCCACACTTACAGCACACGTCAATAATGCCTTGACAGAAACTTGACTCGCCCACTCATGGCACTATTATTCCTACTATTCCTATCTCCAGTATACTAATATTCCTAAACTGCAAAAGAACTAATGATAAAAGTAAAATGTGGGGAAATCTGACAAACCATGATTTATTTTTTTTGGGCTGTTCTTGGTCTTATTTGTTTGTTCTGCTATTGCAATGTGGGTAAAAGCAACAGAAATTGTGATCTTGTGATCTAGTCACCAACAGAAAGTATTGAATGTGACTTCAGGATTATTTTCTTACATCTCTCTTCCTCTACTTGCAGAAATCCCCCAACGACTGTAGCAACTTTGACCGGGAATTCCTCAGCGAAAAGCCCCGTCTCTCTCAAAGCGACAAGAACCTGATTGACTCTATGGACCAGACTGCCTTCAATGGCTTCTCTTTCATTAACCCCAAAATGGACACCATTCTGGAGAAATGAGACATTTTGGCCAGGATCCTCAAAACCTGCCCCACTCAAATCATAAATGGCATACAGGAGCCAGGAGCTCAACCAGTGTTACACTTGGTATACTTTCTGGATGGTGCAAATAGATAATGCCGTATTTATGTTGTCTTTTAATTAAATGATCAAAACTTTTAATCAAAAGAGCTTTAATGATGTTATTGTAATATCCCTAACATAGATATACATATACATACTATCAGACGCACACATATTCACAGACAGAAAAAACTAACTTGACAAAAAGGGACTCTGAGAGAAAGGGACTGTATAGTATGCTGGGACTTTGCAATTTGATTGAATAGTGGCCTTCTTAACACTCGTGTTCGCCCTCATTGTTAAACTCTCATATTAAGGTTTATTTGTGGGATGATTTGTATCTTTTCTTTATTGTTGATCTGAAACAAGTTTTTCAGTGTAAGATGTAATTTTACGATGCTGATTTTCCTAGTGTGAGCTGACATAAGCTCTGCTGAACGTACACAAAATAGTGTTTTTTCACTATGGATCTATAAATAATGGAAGTCTTGTGTAAGTGAACCTAAAACCTCTGCACTAAGAAAACTTTAGAAATCTTCTTGCTAGACATCTTGTTCATGCATAGGTTTACTTTTATGGTACTGTAATAGGTAGTATATATTGGTACAGAATATCGATGGGTGGAGGATATACATCTCCTGAGCAAGTGGGAGTATAAATATATGTACTGTTATTTAATTATGGTATTTTAATGAGGTATGATAAATGTAAATAACAATATATGTATATTGTTCTGAACTGTTGTTACTGTCGGTAATATGCTCTCTTTTTTTTTTTTTTTTTTTACTGAATTTACTCATCAGCACTCAACACCATTAAAGGTTTCTTCAACTTTAATTTTGACTTTTTTGTCGTGTTGCGTTTGTGACAACTTCTTCAACATAGTAATAATAGTTTCTGCCAAAATCCCATGTTACCGAATAGCCACTCAAAATGAATAAAGTTTTAAGGAGATTACAATTTAATTTATGTTCAAACACGTATTGTTTTGATCATTTTTTTTTTTCTAAGGAAGTGACAAGGAGGAGTTTGTTTAGTGTACTTTTCGCTGAGCCATCATCAGAGACCGTCACAGACTAATTCGAAAAGATTGAAATTACTGCCATCTAGCGGATATAGCTTTAAACTGCATGTTAAGCCTCTTTACACCTAAAGATCCAGAAGCATTTCAGCAAATTCGGATCCATCGTTTATGTGCGTAACTAAAATGTACATTTGATGCTAAAGTGTCTAAAAAAAAAAAAAGCTGTTGATGTATTTTACACAGAAGTGGCAACTATAAATGAAAGTGCAGCCTGTCTTGATTTCATGTGAACATTTTTACATGGCGGGTGTAAACAGTCACATGATCAGAGCTGTTTAATTTCAGTTTGTCCCTCTGAAAGATGTCTGGGTCAAAGCTTCGTGGAAGGAAGCACGTGAACATGTTAGTACACAGATGTGACTCGATATTCAATGCTTATAATATTTTAAAGAGGTACTTTTAATATTACAATTTATCTTTCTTTTACAAATCATGTACTTGTAAACATGTCCGTTGTCACATGTGACCAGTGGGGAATGTATAACTGATTGATTGACATTATATTTTTTCAAATATTCATTTATTTTTTTATTATCTTTTAATGTTTTTGCCACAATTTCTTGATAGAAATATTAAATTATTGTACTTTTTCTTTCTTTTCACCTTTCTGGTCCACACTATATAGTTCAAAGCTAAAATTGTGAACATAAAGCTCATACTTCATTTCTACAACTTTAACCATTTTTAGAAAAAGCCTAGTTTGTTTCCTTTTGGCTGTTTTAGGATGAAAATGCATGTTCTTACTTAGCTGGGTAAAATATAAAGGTCTTAGAAAATAGTTGACAAAAAAATTACATTATATAACAAAGATTACATAAGTGTGTAAACCAAACATTCCAGGAGGGTTTTTATTATTACTATTTATTATTTTTTAAAGTAAATTAGTAAAATCCTTTCAGTTTGTTTATTTTTTCAGAGAGAAAATCCCTGTCTTATAAGATAAATAATTTATCAGTACTTTATAAGGATGAATGTCAGGTAATCAAAACTCATTCTTTTTTAAAAACATATAACAAAATATGATGATTGTTTTCTATGTTTGTTTTGAAATGTTGACAGGCAGATTTTGTTCAAAACAAAGTTTGTGAATGAAACATTTACCTTCAAAATGCCATATAGGGATTAATCATATATAACATGTTAAATCACGGTTAAATCCACACAGAAGGATCCAGAAAGATTATTTACACAGGGGAACGGGCTGCTCAGCGTGGCGCAGTTGTGCGATAGATTAAGCTCTGTTTAATGGTACATTCGAGCCAATAGGACAAACACTTTCTGTACTGAACAAAACGGCAGTGAGGCTGGGCGGAAAATGTTTTATACCACAACATAGACTTCATTCCTTCCCACTAACTTAAATAAATCGTTAACCTCCGCGCGGTGAAGACCTGAACAGGTTATGACAGTTGTATTGAATATTGCGTCTTATTGTTCAGTCTAGGAACAGTCAAATAAAAGCTGTAATAAGCGATAAAAGTGCTTTTCAACGTTATTGCAGTGTTTCGGTGAGGCATTGTAAAAAAAATGTGTTGATAAATGAGGCAAGTTCGCGTATTTTATCGCTGAAAGCCAACAAATATCAATCCCCGTGCTCGTGGATGAGAGGCTCGCGCGAGAGGCGGCGCATGCGCACTCACACTTTGTGCCATATTGGAATGAGGTCGTGAACGACTAGGCGGAAAAAGACACGGCATCTAAAACCGACTTGAAAAACTCCTCACTGGTAAGAAACGAAATGCATTCCCAAATATTTATGTATTCTACCCTTTGCCCTAATCAACCTTGGCTTTAACGAGCGATTTTGCGTTGCCTGCATCTTTTTTCCCGTCTCCAAAAAAAGGTGACTTGTGCTCGCTCGTATGAGTGCCTGGCTCTATTGCTCAAGCTATGACGTTTCAGTAACTTGACTTGGTTACAGGCGTTTTTAGCATGTGCACGAAATCAGCCGCACTCACATCAACATTAAAAAGCCTCGCGAATCAGTGCAGAGAAAATGTTTCATGTCTAATAATGTTGAATTGCACGATTTGTCTCTCGGAATGAAAGTTGCCCGATCGGCGTGAATGTATTAAATGCTATTATCCAGTTATATGTAGCTAGCCGAACACACTGCGCTTGACCAGCCAACTATCAGCATCTCTTATTGGGCGGTTTCTATGAATTACACTCACTAAATCCAGTCGTGTTATATATCAGCTATCGGTTATGTTTATCGTTACCTTCTAAATGGCGTTTATTTGAGCTTCGGTTGCACATAACACTGATGCATTATTTTTTTATTGTAAATAATTGTTGTTTTATGCTGTTTTAGTAACATGTATGTTTAAATGATAAAGATGAATTGTAGCTTCCTCAAACACTTTTTTTAGAAATTGATGACAGTGTCATTCTCTGGCCGTGTTACATAATAGAAGTTGTGTTGTAAGTCACCATCAGAACTCAAGCTCTTCATTTAGCCTTAAATATAACACATATATGTTTTACTATTATACTATAATTCTTAATTTTATTAAAAGAAATGTTAATTTATCCAATATAAAAAGCTTAAAAATATTCTAATTAATGTCCTCTCATTTTGCAAAACTGTACATGAATAATTCGCTATGGACACTTTGAATAGTTAGAGGACCTGACTGTGGCTGGTGCACGTGACGGCGGTCACTGCGTCATTTTCATCTTCTTCTTTCGTCTTTATTGCTTGTGTTTGTGAGTATTTACGGGATTTGATCAATGGAGGGAAGTTGTCTTTAGCTCGAAGTGATGGAGCGACAGACTTTGGCAGGAATGTGCTGAGGGTTCATAGACACACCAGAAATAGATTTCCGCTGTCCTGGGGTCTCCTCATTCCCTCATGTGCAATGTTGTAACACCATTATCACTATATATATATATATATATATATATATATATATATATATATATATATATATATATATATATATTATATATATGTGTATGTGTGTGTGTGTGTTTAAATCAAACGTTTTTCATATGTTTGTCACTTTGAATTAAATGTATATAATGCAAAGACGAAGGAATGGTTATGGGATAGTAATGATTTTGAATAGGTAATTTTAATTACCACAAAAAAAAAAAAATCCAATCCAAAATGAGCAGGATTGGTTGTAACAAGGGCACTCTATGTATTTGACATTATTCTACACTTTAGGGACTCATTGTACATTTCGAAACTACTTTATTTTGTTATAGACAAATATGGGAAAATTATATCAAAACTTGAGACGTCTAGCACAGAAGCACAGAGTTACAGATGTTGAAACAAAGTGTTAATCTCCTCAGTCTCACCTATATCATTTCAGTATCTTTCCCTTCAGATTCTGCCCTTACAAAATCACCATGGTAACTGTAGTTTCTGCCAAAATACCATAGTTACTACAATATCTGTCGTGCTCTATTACTCTTACTTCTATAAAACCAAAAATATAATGTACTTCAAATAGTATTAAATGCTTTGAGAATCTTTGTTTTATTTAACTTTATTATTTTTGTTTTGTTTTGATGACAGACTTATACTAAGCTCCAACTGTAACTTGAGTTATGTAATCAGATTACTTTTATCAAGTAACTAGATAAGTAATGCATTACTTTTAAGTTTACATCAAAATCTCTGAGTTATGTTTTCATTTAAGTAGCACAAGTTATTTTCTTTCCCTATTATTGACTGACAGCTCTCCTGTCCCCATGTTGAGAGAAACCGAGAGTAAGTGCAGAGGCAATGTGAGTAAATGTGATGTTATTGTAGTTCTAGACTAAATGTGAGCATTTACTCATCTCACTTACACAAAATCAGATTCATTATTCCTCAAAATGAATAAAAACAGTGAAATGCAATCTCAGAATATTGCAATAATTAAATATATAAAATTAAACAAATATACTTTATGTATTTAATCTCACTTTATTAACCAATGCCTTTGCTGCTGACATTTGATGATCCAATTCAACCATACTTTCAAGCAAAAATGAATGTTCATTTCACTTTTGTTGTGAAAGGGCCTTTACATTTGCCAAATATAGAACTTTTTTGTTGTTATTAAAAAACAAACAAAGCAAGCCCAACCCAGGTGAGAATAAGTAACGCAAAAGTCATGTAACGCATTGTTTCCCATAAAAGTAACTAAGTAATGCAATTAGTTACTGTTTTTAAGGTTTTTAAATCACTTTTAGACGTAACTTTCCCGAACTCTGCTAATATTCCGCTCAAATAGTGTTTTTTTATTTGAGAGGAAACTGTCGTTACCATGGTCTTTTTTTTTTTGTAAGGGTAATTTCTTCACAATATGCTTTAAAGTTCAGTTGATCATTATACTGAGGGACAGCGACATGGCTTTTTAAACTCTTTTCAATCCCTATTGGAGAGCACCGTGACCCCCAGCATATTGTGTCCGTGGCCCGCGCTGTGCTCCGGGGCTCTGGGATGGTGCTGGAGTGGAGGGGGGTGGACTGAAAGAGTTGATCCCAGCAGAGCAGGAGGGTCGTGGCCCGCCAACGGCTGTCAGGGGGAATGTCTGACTCTCTTTAATAGAGATGTCAACCTTCACAAAGACAGCTTGACAGCTCTGGATGAATAGACAGAGTTAATGCAACTTTGTAAGCCGTTTTCTTTCTTTTTGGATTTTTCAGACTGCATGTTGAGTTTGAAACGACTTTCAAAGTTGTTTTTGGCTTTTTAGTTGAGTTTCTAGCTGAATATCTTTATTTGGTCTCAATATATATAGGTATGTTGCTTGCATTATTAGAGACTTTAGCAAAACTATCCAATCTTTTTCATTTCACAATGCTATATTGGGAATTGTGATGCATTTTTGCTTCTCAAAGTTGATGCGGGGAGTCTGAGCGACAGAAGTGGCTTTTATCTGTGCAGCTACGCACTAAGGATTCCTCCTCCCACCTACTTAAATTGACTAGGCTGTGTGAAATGTGGCTTGTGCAAGTCTCCTCATGTTTCTGTCATGTCATTCGCACACAGTTTCTCTCACACACGCAAATATTTTTATAGAAACGTGTTTATATTCATTGTAATTCTATTATCATAATTTATCTCTCTTTGTTTCAATGTTTGTTTTTCTCTCATTTTTCTTCTCCTCCTTATTATTCATGTAGAAGCAGTGTGATTGTCCTCCGGGGGCTTCAGACATGAGCCTTGAGGCGCTGGAGTCTGGTAAGCTATTTATGTTATTTGTGCTCTGTTGCTAAATAAATTGCAGAAAAAGAATACGACAGTCCATCCTCTGAACCTGAAAAATACAATATTGAGAGCTTATGGCTATATCGCACGTATTTAGATTGCTTTGGCTCAGTGTTTGTCCTTGGCGCAAAGTGGTGGATGCAAAGGTCACTTGATAATTTGTGCGAGTTCCTGCCTATGATTACTATATATATATATATATATATATATATATATATATATATATATATATATACCGTGTATATATATATATATATATATATATATATATATATATAGATAGATAGATATAGAGATATATATATATATATATATATATATATATATATATATATATATAGATAGATATAGATAGATATATATATATATATATATATATATATATATATATATATATATATATAGATATAGATATAGATATAGATATAGATATAGATATAGATATATATAGATATATATATATATATATATATAGAAGCATTCACTTTCACGCTCTGTTGATATGGTTTGATGTGAGGTGATGAGGCTGTGTGGAGAGAGCTGAGCAGACTTTGCAGTGTATGGGCAATTGGTCATTCAATGTTTCAGATGCAGACTCTGGTCAGGATGTGTCAGAGTTTAACTGGGATGACTACCTGGAGGAAACCGGGGCACTTTCTGTTCCTCATCATGCGTTCAAACACGTGAGTAAATGGGGCCAGCTTGTGTTTGTTCTACACCACTATTCTGAATTTTACAATATTTGTTAATCAAATTTGAAAGTGATAAAATACTGCTTAAAAAAACATGTTTTTCCATTACGCTTATGTAGCGAGCTGGAGTAGTCTGATTCATTATACACTTTTATGCATTTACATACAACTTACATTGCATTCAAGGTAAATAGTTCATGCATTCCCTGGGAATCAAACCCATGTCCTTGGTGTTGCTGCGTGAGCTAGCGTAATGATTCATGAACTAATGACTCCTTTGAGCTTTTTTTTTTTTTTTTTTAAGAACCAGGTTTGAATCCACCACTGAATAATCTTTGAATCCGCTTAATTAACTTATTGAGACATTGCTTTCCGGTCATGTCCGATGGCAAAAACAGAAATGTGGTCTGCACTGAAGCCAGCAAACAAGAAAACTGTCATTCACCTTTTAAATTTTACTCAGCTTTACAACATTGGTCAAATCCTGAAGTCAACCCTCAGATTAACTCGCTATGCATTAGTGATGTATTCCTACTCTCATGGGAACTGTAAGACCAATAAGTGACCATTTACATCTTAAATAATTTATTTACTGGGTCAGGAATCAACCAGGGTATGGAGCAACAATATTACTGATAATACCACCAAAATTATGGTGGGTGAACGTGATTTTATCAAGTACAACATGTTGAAATGAAAATTATACCGATATTTAAAGTCAGTCTGATGGCAAACAAGCCTCTAGTCCATTCCTTTGATTTTAAATCTTTTATACCACTGATATATTTAATCATATTCTGTATGCTATAATACTATAATACATTAGTGCCCCTGCAGAGGTCACTGAATGACCTATACCTGTCAGATTACTTCTGTCGCAGAGGCAAAAGTTGTTGGCATTGATATTATACAGCCATTTGTTCACATAATGTATTTCAGTTGAAATATTTGACATAAATGGGTGGCATCAATGTGTTAATATGGATAAGGACAAAAAGCCCTCATTAAGGGGAAATGCCCTTGAAAGTTAATTTCTCTGACTGAATGTATGCTTCATGATTTAAAGGTGAAGTATGTCGTTTTTCTGATGCTAGACATGCAAAGACAAGTAAAATGTATGCATTGGTAGGTTCGTCTGTGCATCTCGACCAACCCATTGACCAACCCGTAGTTGATCTGAATGCTGGCCAATGGCAGACGAGGGGATTGTTTGTCAAACCTGTTTCAAAACCGTTGTGTTGTTACTGTTAACTAAAACTAAAACTATAAAAAAAATCAGTAATTGAAATAAAGCTGAAATTATATAATAATATTAGATGAAAAAACTTAAACGTAAATGTGAAATTTTGCCTTGGCAGCTAACTGAAATAAGTTGGACTTGAATTTTACAAAAACTAAAATATTATAAAAATAAATTAACGCTAAATAGAAGCATTAAAAAAACTAATAAAAATGTCAAAAGAACAACAAAATGACTAAAACTTAAATGAAAACTGAAAATATAAAAGTAAAAGCTAATTCAAACTATTAATAAATAATATAGTGGTTTATATATAATATTAAAATAACACTGTACTAGTATTACTAAAACAAAAAATAAATTAAAGGTGCCCTAGATTCAAAAATTGAATTTTGATATCATGATATTTTTAGTGATATTTGTAAATTGTCTTTCTAAATGTTTCGTTAGCATCTTGCTAAGGTACTGTTAAATGTGGTTAAAGTTACCATCGTTTCTTACTGTATTCACAGAGACAAGAGCCGTCGCTATTTTCATTTTTATATACTTGCAGTCTGTGTAATTCATAAACACAACTTCATTCTTTATAAATCTCTCCAACAGTGTAGCATTAGCCGTTAGCCACGGAGCATAGCCTCAAATCAAATTCAGAATCAAATGTAAATTTAGACATGCTGCATGACGAACACTTTGTAAAGATCCATTTTGAGGGTTATATTAGCTGTTTGAACTTTTTTTATGTTGTTTAAGGCAAGCGCGAGCTCTGTGGGTGGGGAGCGTGAGCATTTAAAGGGGTCGCAGCCTAAATCGGCTCATATTTAATGATGCCCCAAAATAGGCAGTTTAAAAAAAAAAAAAATAAAAAAATAATCTATGGGGTATTTTGAGCTGAAACTTCAGACACATTTAGACTTATATTACATCTTTTTAAAAAAAAAGTTCTAGGGCACCTTTAAAGCTAAATAGAAACATTTAAAAAAAACTAATAAAAATGACAAAAGAACATAAAATGACAAAAATTAAAATAAAAACTGAAAATAAAAAAATAAAGGCTATTAATAAAAAGACTCTTAATAAATACTATAATAGTGTACTGTGTCTTTTGCAGGTGGACCAGGGCCTGGAGACAGGTCTCACTCCTGGTATGAAGCTGGAAGTGTGTGTCCGTACGGAATCAGAAACCGCGTACTGGGTGGCCACAATAATCACCACCTGCGGACAGCTGCTGTTGCTTCGATATGAGGGTTACCAGGATGACCGACGTGCCGACTTTTGGTGCGACATCATGACCGCCGACCTGCACCCGATCGGATGGAGCAAGCAGCAGGGTCGACCAATGAAACCTCCTGAGGGTGAGAATGGCGACTGAGCAATTTCACTATGCTTTCTAATTTATGATGATTAGGCCTTAATTGTTTCGTTTAGTCACTCACCTACTCAGGAGAACATTGTGGTTTTATAGGTAAAGATGATTTGAATTTGGGCTCTGCAGAGGTTATTCTCTCATTTCTGAAAAGCTTTGTATGCATCATCCACATTTGCATATTTCTTTATGTACTTCAAGTGCTGTGTTGCTTGCAGCATAGTGCTAATTCCTGTAGGTGGTTGTTCACAGTCGATTTGTGGGCATATTCAGGAAATGGGGGAGGGGTGTTTGTGTTGGGGCTTTCATTTAGCTTACAGCCTGCTGATGGGCACAGCCTTTACTCCTCTGAAATTATTAAAGGACCCATTTTAATACTTAAAGCTTCTTTTATTAATAAAATCCTGGAAAAGAGTGCAGTGTGTACAGGCGTGGAGGAGTACAGATGGTTGCTGGCATTTTGCTTCTGGCTGTCTGTGCCTTATTGACAGCTGCACTTATGGCCCAAAATAACACGTCAATGGTGAAGCCATCATAAGTGCAAAATGACACAAATCTGTCAGCAGGATAGTCGGTTAGAAGATCTGCAACTGTATTTTCCTTAAATGTGGCCCTGAATTTGTGCTCAGGTGTCCGTGAGAAGCACCAGGACTGGGAAGCGTTGCTGGAGAAAGCTCTGGCTGAATCCTGCAGTGTACCTGCTAGTCTGCTGGAAGGGGTAAGAGATACGCCTTAAATGTACGAAAAAATGTATAGAAAGTTAGTCATTATTGCAAAATAAACTGATAAATTATTATATTAAAATATAAAAATGAATATACTGTATATTATATATAAATACAATAATATGATATTAAAATGAATACTTCTCCGAGTCAACTAATGCCATTTTTAGGTCTTTTAAAGTTGCTCTGGTATGAATAAAGAGGGACCTCAGAGTGATGTGAGAGACATGAATGGACAGTGGTTAAGTTGCTTAAGTGCTTAATACTGCAATTGACCAATCAGAATCAAGTATTTAAACTCTGGACAGATATTGTATTCACACTACCATTAATACGTTTGGGGTCTGTAAGATTTTATTTAAAAAAAAAATGTAAACGTTTATTCAGCAAGAACACATTAAATTGATCAAAGGTAAAGACATTATTTCAAATAAATGCTGTGCTTTCTATTCATCAAAGAATCCTGAAAATATTGCATCACAGTTTCCACAAATATATTAAGCAGCACAACTGTTTTCAACATTGATGATAATAATAAATGTTTCTTGAGCACCATATCAACATGTCACAATGATTTCTGAAGGATCATGTGACACTGAAGACTGGAGTAATGATGCTGAAAATTAAGCTTTGTCATCACAGGAATAAATTATATATAAAATATAATAAAATAGAAAACAGTTATTTTAAATTGTAACATTTAAAAATATTACTGTTTTAATTGTATTTTTGATCACATAAAAGCTTTAAAAATTTTACAACTTCCTGACCCCAAATTTTTTAAAGTGTGCGTTGCTTGTCTTTCAAAGTTTATTTAATATCCAATTTAAAAACAACAGAGGTTGACCCAAGGTGCTGTACAGTTCATAACACAAAAAAATAAGATGAAGAAAAACATGAGAATGAATAATAATTGCAATTAATTGCAAAAGGCATGAGTTTTTGAACTCAATGTAACCTCAAACAGTAATAAAAACTAAGGAATAAGAAATTGTCTTTGACACACTGTTTAAGAAGTGTCCATTAAACTGATGGTGGTTGATCCTCACTTTTTTCCCCTCCCCGTGCGTGTGTTTGTAGGCCCAGCGTGGCTGTAATCCTATAGATCTGTTAAGTCCAGGTCTAAACGTTGAGCTAGTGGACCGTCAAGATGCTGGGGTGGTCTGGTCTGCAGTGATTGAGGAGAATGTAGGGGGCCGCTTGCGGCTTCGGTATGCCGGCACAGATGGGCTTCCTGACACCCAATCCATCACATGGGTCTTCTACCTGGACCCTCTGCTTCATCTACCGGGCTGGGCACAGGAGCACAGCTGCACTCTCAGACCACCTGCAGGTGAGGGTTTCATAATTTCTAAAAATCTTTCTGGCCATAAAATTAAAAGCCCTTTGTAAATGAACTTAATAAATTTCAAACCTTTGTAGTTGCATTCTGTATACTATAGTATATACAGTTTTTAAAATGGGATGCAATACAAAGTGTGTGATTTTGTTAATAGCATGGCCATTTTACAAGTTTATGTGCTCGGCACTATACTACATCCAAGCACTAGCTAGCTTTTGAAAAATGTAAGTGGTCAGTGCAGCTAAAACCATGGAAACAGAAGCAGAAGCCGATAATAAATGTATATCTTGAGGATTGTCGTTGCTGCATGTTCTGTAGCTAGATGATTCCAAACAGAGTAGTGAGTGAACAGACCAACAGGACTCGCAGTTGAATCTTCCTGACCTATTAATATGCAAATCAATTAGATTGCTCCATGCTGAGGCTGAGATCACGCACAGAAAGGTAGGTTGCTCAAGTTGTCCTTGTACACACTAGAGTACTTTTACCCTGGGAGACCCACATATTACAGTTTAGCTAATCAATAGTAGGGATTGGTGGATGGAGGAAGGGTTTACGGGGGCTTAGATCAGAGTCCACTAACTTTATAAAGATAAACGTATGATGAAGTCAGCAGATCTGATTGTGTGTTTGTGTATTTTTTCTTTGTAGCTCTGCTCCCCCTGCACACTGAAGCTGAATGGGAGGAGGTGAAGAAGACAGTCTTCTCTCAGGTTCAGGACTCCAGCATCAGCGAGGAGTTTTACAGGGTCAGTAAATACTGATTAACTACCACATGTTTGCTAAAACTTGACTCTGACCCTCAGTTTGCTTGTTTGATCCCTGTTGGTGTGATCCATAAACTGGAGAGTTAATGGAGATCCACTGTGACCTTTGTGACCTTAAGCTAAGTACTTCACAGCAGCTTGCACCAGGTTGATTGTCCTTGTGTCCCCTGCTCGGACACAGAAATCTGGCTGCAAGGAACATTGTGCACGCACATCAATGGACTGTACTGATGACACGAACCATTGTGCACTAGACAGAACCAGGAAATATACACGAAGTATACCACTTTTTACCAGAAGTTCAAAAAAAAATTTTCAAGAAGCTGTGTGAAATAAAAATGTCTTTTACTCGTTTAAAGTAGAGTTGTGTGTATCTCTTAACCCCTTCATTCAAGTGCTCATCAACATGAGTGGCCTCACATTATTTGTTGTTGTTGTTGCTCTGTCCACTCATGTGGCACATGTGCGAGTTGAACATGAAGAGTGTGCCCAATTAGAAAAACGGCTGCATGCGCACAGTACGCAATGACTATGCTGATGATGAAATTAATGAAGTATTTAATATGGAATACTTATTATGTAACCTTTTCATAAGCAAGCAAGACTCGTACGACATACAACATTTGCCAAAATGTGCAGTATAGCTTTAACAATACACTGCGTGCAATGCCCTACCTTTCATTTCAAATGAATCATTAATAATACAACCCAATTTTCAGCTCTTAACTCATTATTTAAAAAATCATGTCCTATAATATGCATTTTTCACAAAATTAGATTAGAATACAGAAGAAGACAGTAACTGGAAGCTACTTGCTGAATTAAGCATGCAACATAATAAAGTCATGTGACAGCAATATAGCGTACTACTTCTTGAAATGTTTGTTGTTGTACATATTCAATTTCACATACTATTTTTTTTTTTAAAAAACGAAATAGTTTAAAGTTGCTCTAAGTTTTCTGGCATTTCTAAATGATTTGAAATTTTTAAAATCAAGAAACTGAAAATGAGGAGAACCTTAAAACTCTAAATTACTGGAAAATATATATTGATCAGTTTAATTTAAACTGATCAAACTAATCCAGTTTAGTTTAGTTCACCCAAAAATGAAAATTCTGTCATTAATTACTCACCCTCATGCCGTTCCACACCCGTAAGACCTTCGTTAATCTTCGGAACACAAATTAAGATATTTTTGATGAAATCCGATGGCTCAGTGAGGCCTGCATACGGAGCAATGACATTTCCTCTCTCAAGATCCATAAAGGTACTAAAAACATATTTAAATCAGTTCATGTGAGTACAGTGGTTCAATATTAATATTATAAAGAGACGACAATATTTTTTATGGATCTTGAGAGAGGAAATGTCTTTGCTCCCTATGCAGGCCTCACAGAGCCATCGGATTTCATCAAAAATATCTTAATTTGTGTTCCGAAGATTAATGAAGGTCTTACGGGTGTGGAACGGCATGAGGGTAAGTAATAAATGACAGAGTTTTCATTTTTGGGTTTCTGTTTTTTTTTCTTTTTTTTTCTCAATGTTTGGATTTACTTGTTGTGTTTAACAATTATGATTGTTTAATGAATGCTAAAACAAATCTAAATGGTGTTGCCAGTATAACGTATGTACAGTGCAGTATGTTAGTATGCTAATATGTCATTAGAAACTGCCAATATATCAAGGTATGTTTGATAAGTGTTGTCAAAAGCACCGACTTCGATACCAAGTTGGTACTGAAATTTTAAAAATGAGCTGCTTTGACCACTGTTGAGTGGATTCGTAAACACCTCTGATTGGCCATTGTGTTCACGTGCTCATTAGATATGTTTGTGATTGGCTACAATAATCAACACTTCAGAAACATGTTGTAAATAGTCATCAATGACGCTCTTCACTGAACGCTTACGCGGATACATGGGAACGTTTGAAAGCAGCCGTCTATCATTGGACCTGCTTACGAACACTCCTACACTTTCGTGTGCTTTCAAACGCTCCCATGCCTTGATCATTGTAGCCAATCACAAACATCTGATGAGCGCGTGAACACAATGGCCAATCAGAGGTGTTTACGAATCCGCTCAAAGCTTTACTTTTTTAAAATTTCAGTATCAAAGTCGGTACTTTTGACAACACTATGTTTAATACAATAATAATATGGATGAAAGGAATTCAGAAATTGCTAAAATGCTTTTTCTACTATATTGTTTCTACTTTATTTTCTAAATTATTCATATTGATAAAATATACGCTTGTTTCTGTATTCAGGACAGATCAGCCATCACTCCGCACTGCTTTACTGATGGGATGAAGCTGGAAGCTGTGGACCCATTAACTCCTTTCACCATCAGTCCTGCCACTGTGGCGAAGGTACTGTAATAGACTCCAAAGGAGCTCCCCTATCCTCTCATTTCCTCCAAAATGTGGTCAACACACTAAACTGCTGTAGTTTGGGCCTGTTACCCTAATGCTTTGCTGAATAGAATTGCTAATAAATAAAACTTTGTAACAGACTAATTTAGTGTTGATTTGATTCAGATATAACAAAACTGCTTTACCAGAAATGAATACTTTTTTTTTTTTTTTTTTTTTAGTTAGTATTCTTTCAAACACAACTTTTGTCTCTTATTTATCAATTTTTTTTTTAACTTCCTTAAAGGATTACAGTAGTTCAGTTTAAAACTCCCCAAGCTTTACTCACCCTCAAGCCATCCTAGGTGTATATATGACTTTCTATTTTATACACATGAAGGTCAGATATTATTTTTAGATATGTAATTTTTACACTGAAGGGCAGGTGTTTTCCATTAACATGGGTGTATTCCAGATAACTTTAATGAACAGGAACAGGAAAACCAGTCGTACCCTTATTCTTAGCTCCATTCATGTATATATGCTGTGATGATTTACCTGTTTGTTTATGTGTGTGAGACAGGTATTTAATGATAAGTTCTTTCTGGTGCGGATGGACGATATGAGAGATGAGGCACAGAAAGAGGGAGGTGGACGCTCTTTCCTGTGTCACAGAGACAGTCCAGGAATCTTTCCCACGCAGTGGAGTCTAAAGAACGGAGTCAAGCTCAGCCCTCCTCCAGGTCTGGAGATACAACCTCCCTTTAATCGTCATATACAGTAAAGAAAGTAAAATAACACAAATGACTGACAATATATTAATAAGAGGGACTTAATGGGAAGGTGGCCCATCCTTTCCTTTTAAAACTACTTAATTTCTTAGAATGCAGTCCTATAAGTACTAAACTGTCTGTAGAGAACATTGCATAATTGTTCTTGAGCAGAAAAGCTTTGCATAAACGTTTATTGAGATCTGGCGATTGGACATGCCACCAAGCATTTAACTTATCCTGCTGCCCATGAAACATTTGTGTCCTGGAAATATGGACACGAGCAGTGTTTTTACTCTAGGATGCTCCATGTCGTGAAAAACAGCCTCATTCCTTGGCAGTTATACTGCCCAGCAGAGCAGTCATTAGATCTAATGGCTGGTGTGGGATGGCTGGCCATGGTGTTATGGATCCCTCCTCATTTTAACAGCTGGAAACACACTTGAGGCTTTTGAACTTTGCCAAACATAAACCCATCTGGATGAGAAATCCATAAATGTGATTCATCATTTTGTTTTGATGCAGGTTTTTTTTTTCTTGACATCAAGTTGTGTGGATATATCTATGGTTTTGTTCTTGGAGACACTATTTGACCTCTTTGGACCTATGTTGCTTTGAGCACTGCCATATCAAAGTGTTTCTTGTTAGATCTCTCAACATATTGATTAGTTCATCCTTTGAATTGCCATTGGGGTTCTCTTTGTGATTTACTTCAGAGTGTTGTTTCTTCTAGTGTTTTGGTTACTTTATAATCTATATGTATATTAGGGAGACAGTCATGCAGTTGACAGTTTCTCAGGTGCACTTGTTGACCTTTGTGTGTGTTTATGTGTGTAGGGTTCCAAGGTCAGGACTTTGACTGGGCGGACTATCTAAAGCAGTGTGAGGCTGAGGCAGCCCCTCAGCAATGCTTTCCTCCAGTGAGTTTCTCTTTCTGCTTTTTTTAAAGATGGGTCAACAGCATGATGGTAATTTTTTTTATATTGATGTAAACATGTTAGTTTTACATTTTTGAATTAAAACTCATTTTGATCATTTTTGGGTATAAAATCTAAACTGTAAACCCACATTCTAAAAAATAGCTGTAAAAAAAAAAAAAAAAAAAAAAATTTACAGAGTAAAATACCGTATTTCCATTGAATATAGCCTACCATAAAACAATGCATTATGGGTAATATTTGTTGTTTCCGTATAGGCTTCTTTCTCAAACTATGAAAAATGTAGTTTTTTTATGGCTATTTTTTTTAAGTGAATTAAAGGATGACATTTTTGAAAATAAAACTTTTAATAGTTGGACATAATTGAATAAGTCTAATATATCTGATAAAATATCAGATTTTGATTGACAATAATTTTTAAGAATATTTATGTATAATTTATATTTGTAAAGAAAAAATCTAAAATATTTATAAATATAATAAAGACATGTAAATATTGTGTTAAATAAAGTTAAAATAAGTGTTTTTGATTTTTTTTTTCAGCATTTTTTTTATCAAAAATACATATATATTATTACAATTTAAGATAACTGTTTTCCATTTTAATACATAATTTATTGCTGTGATGCAAAGCTGAATTTTCAGCATCATTACTTCAGTGTCACATAATCCTTCAAAAATCATAATCATATACTGATTTGGTGCTCAATAAATTTCTAATTACTATCAATGTTGGAAAGTTGTGGTGATTAATATTTTGTGGAAACGGTGATAATTTTTTTCAGGATTATAACATTATAGATGTGTTTGCTGTCAATTTTGCTCAATTTAATGCACCCTCGCAGAATACAAGTATTCATTTCTTTAAAATTATTTGAATTTTTTGTCCAATCTCAGTTATTGATAGCATTTTGTTGCTGATGTGACTTTCTGACATTGAATTACTTTTCAATTTCCTTGTAGGACCCATCTGACCAGTGCATTAAGGAGTCCATGATGCTGGAGGCCGTCAACCCGCTCTGCCCTGAAAACATTCACGTATCAACTGTTACCAAGGTCAAAGGTCAACACATGTGGATTCGTTTGGAAGGTGTGACGTCAACATTCTTCTCTATGCAGTATGGTAGCTCTGAAAGACCAAAAAATAATTAGGCAATGTCTCCTTGAACTGACTTCAGAGTAAACTAACAAACCCGAATCCTTGATTAAAAATAGCAAGACCAGTAACGGACTAATTTAAGACTAGGCTTAACCCTTTATAGACATCACAGAAGGTCAGTAGGCATGAGGATTAGTCTCATTTATCTTTCCCTCCCGCTCCTTTCTCAGGTCTGAAGCAAGCCATCCCAGAGATCATAGTTCACACCGACTCCATGGATATTTTCCCAGTGAGCTGGTGTGAAACAAATGGCTATCCTCTTCAGCACCCTTGCAAGCCCAAAGGTTAATGTTACAGCACAAACGCTCGATTTCAGAGAACGTTCAAGTACTGTGTACACATAAATTGAAATTTATATTTGAAATGGCTTGATAAGATATTCAAATTCATGTTTATTTGCAGTGGAGAAACAGAAAAAGGTTGCGGTTGTTCAGCCAGAGAAACAGTAAGTAAGACACAAAAGTGTTGAAATTGAGTTCAGGTAGTTTTGATTATGAAAAAAACACTCATTTATCTCTTGCATCACAGCCGGGTACCATCCAAAGACTCCTCACCTGATACTACCAAACAACTGATTAACAGCAGTCAGGCTGAGATTGGTGAGTGCCAGATATACATCTGAACACTTGCACACATGCATGGTCTTCCTTGTCAGATGTTTACAGTCATAAAAGCTCAATGCTCTCTAACATGATACTATTTTAATCTTGTGTGTGTGTGCCACCAGCAGGCCAGGCGAATGGGAAGTACTGCTGCCCTAAGATCTATTTTAACCATCGCTGCTTCTCGGGGCCCTACCTCAATAAGGGCCGTATTGCAGAGCTGCCCCAGTGTGTGGGACCTGGAAACTGTGTCCTGGTACTGAAGGAGGTTAGCCATAACAGACTGCTTGTTTGCAACAGTATTTAAATGTGTTCGTCTTTGTGGCAACAAAATGAGAGCTATCCAAATTAGTAAATGTTATTAATAGTATTTTAAGTCTTAAAACTTCCTATCCTGCTAAAACTCGAATGGAAAACTAGAAGAAAGTCTGTAATGGTGATTTGTCTAAAACACCCTTAAAGGGATAGTTCACCCAAAAATGAAAATTCTGTCATCATTTAATCACTGTCAAGTTGTTCCAAACATGTATGAATTAATTTTTTCTGCTGAACACAAAAGAAGATATTTTGAAGAATGTTGTTAATCAAACATTGTCTTCCATAGTATTTTTTCCATACTATGGAAATCAATAGGATCCATCAACTGTTTGATTACCAACATTCTTAAAAATATCATCTTTTGTGTTCAGCAGAAGAAAGAAATGCATAGCCCTAATTTATTTGCATGTAAAATTTGTATTAAAAGTATATATGAAATACAATTATAATAAAAATTCTCCTGTTAGTAATTTATTTCATTAGATGAACTATAGGCCATAGCAACTTATAGTGCATTAATAGAGAATGTGCCATCACAGGTATGCTTTTATCTCCATTTTGTAATAGTTCTGAACACCGCTCAGTATCTAGAGTCAGACCTATTCCATTTTGTTAAGACTTATGAATACCTTAGCTGTGTGTGTTCAATACTGACCTCTTGACCTGTGGCCTGTGCAGGTGTTGACACTGCTGATAAATTCTGCCTACAAGCCCAGCCGAGTGCTGAGAGAGCTGCAGCTAGACCAGGAGGGCCGCTGGCAGGGTCATGGAGAGACACTAAAAGCCAAGTGAGTAGATCGTGCCTTAAGGCCCGGGTATACTTCATTTTCCGCTTTCTGCTCCGTCTCGCGCACAGTGTTCGCACAGCTTTCAAAGTATACTCAACCGCAGATAAGCACGGATGGATGCTTTCAGTACATATGCCATACAGACGTCAGAGGGCAGAACTGAGTCATATCATTTAAAGGAAGAGCAACGGATACGCTGTGGTGACAAATCAGGTCCTTGTCGAAATTGGGACTTTTAATAGGCACTCTCTTTAGCACCCGATTACAATTCCTACAAAATCATGTTTGAACTACGTTATAATGACCATTAATGTCTGTATTAGTTAGCTTATGTACTAGCATAGCATACAGATACCCAATTAGCCTGATAGCTTAGTTTATACATGCATTTGCACTTGCCCTACATGTATTCACAATCATCTTTAATGTAATTACTTGTTAAATTAAGTGTTAAATGTCCAAATATTTCAGTTATAAAAAAAGTAATGATGTTTATTTATTCGCTTAATAGGCTATTATTAATAAATTAATTGAAGAAATTAGTTTTATTATGCAATATATAGTAACCTTTACATATTTTAAATGTATATCGTTCAAATGTACTCAGTATAATCATTAACTGATAGTTGATAGAGACCCGATCTCGAGGAAGGACCCAATTTGTCATGACGCCGCTATTGCGTGCTAAAATTAGGACAGGGGTGTCCAATCCTGCTCCTGGAGGGCCTGCAGATTTTAGCTCCAACTCTATTAAACTCACCTGAGCTATACTAGAAACTTCCAGGTTGTTGTGTTGAGGAAACTCTGCAGGACAGTGGCCCTCCAGGAGTAGATGTGGACACCCCTGGTTTAGAAGAAGAACCAAAACAAAAACAATGCAAAACCTATTATGAATCACTTTTTTTGAACTCTTCGACTACTACACAGTACAACACAACTGTGCATAATTTCACCTAGTAGACTCTTGTGTCTCAATATTCACCTTGCACATGCGCTATTGTACACGCACTATCCATGTGGTCACAAAAAATGGACAATGTGTGGATGTCTGCGGACCCTCCAGATGGCAAACATTACGTCCCACGGACAGTGTGCAAGACTGTCGCAGAACACGGACGGCCGAAGTATACTTTGGACTTTAATGTTTCTTTTCTGAAAAAATGAAGAAAAAAAAACTTCCAGAGGTATCTGGTTGTGGCGAGCAGGGCGGGCGAGAGCCGTGAGGAAACGCCCTGCTCGCCACACTGGTCAAAGAAGTTGTTGAGACAAATTATGGAAGTTAGGCTTATACTTTTAATATAATAATTTATAGTTACATAAATAACATAAATAGTTTGCTCTTGGTTTCCTGACCAGTCACTGTGCTTCACAGGTACAAAGGGAAGAGCTACAGAGCGACAGTAGAGATCGTTCGCACAGCAGACCAGGTGGCCGATTTCTGTCGGAAAACCTGCATTAAGCTGGAATGTTGTCCCAACCTGTTCGGCCCACGAATGGTTCTGGAGCGCTGCTCAGAAAACTGCTCTGTGCTCACCAAAACCAAATACAGTGAGCATCACTTAAGCCATTTTCTCTACCGTGTCTAAATCAGTAGTTTATTCTGGTATTATTGGCTTGCTGGATAGTACAGCACATTTATTACAGTTAAAATATATAGTTATAGTATATAGTTAAAATTGTTGGTAAAATTTACTATTGCATATGGGCATATTTTGTGAAAACACTCCCAGGTCACATTTCAATCCCCACCCCCCAATAAAAACAAAAAAGTAAAAAGAAATTACATTTGACAAAGACAATGAAACATCATGACAACATTTATTACCATAATGTGCATTTTGTACTTTTGTAATTCCTATTATTTTCAATGATTCTCTTTAGATTTGTCTTTATTTTTGCTGTATTACAGTAAAATGATTATTGTGATACAATATTTTTTATTTATTTTACAGTATCACAGTAGTGAATACACCCCTCACATTTTTGTAAATATTTTATTATATCTTTTCATGTGACAATGCTGAAGAAATGAAATTTGGTGTTAACGCTCTCACTCTCTGCATGGCTGTTGCGCCGGGAGGAAGCGTCTTCTAAAGATGATGCATTAGAAAGCCCGCAAACAGTTTGCTGAAGACAAGCAGACTAAGGACATGGATTACTGGAGCCATGTCCTGTGGTCTGATGAGACCAAGATAAACTTATTTGGCTCAGATGGTGTCAAGCGTGTGTCGCGGCAACCAGGTGAGGAATACAAAGACAAGTGTGTCTTGCCTACAGTCAAGCATGGTGGTGGGAGTGTCATGGTCTGGGGCTGCATGAGTGCTGCCGGCACTGGGGAGCTACAGTTCATTGAGGGAACCATGAAGGAGCAGAGCATGGTCCCCTTCCTTCGGAGACTGGGCCACAGGACAGTATTTCAACATGATAACGACCCCAAACACACCTCCTAGACGACCACTGCCTTGCTAAAGAAGCTGAGGGTAAGGTGATGGACTGGCCAAGCATATCTCCAGACCTAAACCCATTGAGCATCTGTGGGGCATCCTCAAATGGAAGGTGGAGGAGCGCAAGGTCTCTAACATCCACCAGCTCCGTGTTGTCGTCATGGAGGAATGGAAGAGGACTCCAGTGGCAACCTGTGAAGCTCTGGTGAACTCCATGCCCAAGAGGGTCAAGGCAGTGCTGGAAACTAATGGTGGCCACACAAAATATTGACACTTTGGGCCCAATTTGGACATTTTCACTTAGGGGTGTACTCACTTTTGTGACCAGCGGTTTAGACATTAATGGCTGTGTGTTGAGTTATTTTGAGGGGATAACAAATTTACACTGTTATACAAGCTATATACAAGTTATACCAAAGACTATAGAATAACACAAGACATGTCACTCATATTGTTTTGAATGGGAGAAAGTGTAACGCGCAAAATGGCGGGCCAAAAAAAAAAAAAAAAGAGCCAATCGCCGACTGGTAAAGTCATCGTGTCACTTCAGCGGCCGTTAGAAGCACCGGTTTCTATAGAAACAATCAGACGCGCACCTCCGAAATGAGGCATAGGAGACGCGCATTTACGTCTGCGCATGCGCATTAGCTTGATCCAGCCTGAAAAATACCGGGGTTTTTTGTCATGATTCGAGCATTTGGAAAACAAATTATGAGACAGTTGTTGTTTGATTTGATTGATGATTTCAAATATGAAATTTAATCGTAAGGTTGTTGAACAGTTTTG
Organism: Chanodichthys erythropterus; assembly: GCF_024489055.1. Taxonomy (NCBI): domain Eukaryota; kingdom Metazoa; phylum Chordata; class Actinopteri; order Cypriniformes; family Xenocyprididae; genus Chanodichthys; species Chanodichthys erythropterus. Next base: position 17,396,444 of record NC_090226.1, read on the forward strand.
GAGAATTTGATGTTTCCCCATTCAAAGAGATAGGAGCTGCATGATGCCCAGGATGCCCGAGAGGTGTTTCAAAGATGGGCGCCGAGTGAAATGACTTGTCTTAAAGGGACTTTGGTTATACTCACTAATTTACATTGTAGCAAAGTGTCATTTCTTCAGTGTTTTCACATAAAAAGATATAAAATATTTACAAAAATGTGTGGGCTGTACTCACTGTGAGATACTGTAAATCATTATAAATTAAAGCATATATTATCATATAAATGATCTATAAACACTTTACAATTTAAATAATACATAATTTCTATTGTCAATACATATAATATTATTCACAATAATATATCATTTTTGTTTTTCTTAATTTTAATGAAAAAAAAAACTTTTAAATGTCCTGAAAATATGATCATTGTATTTATATAAAATATAATTTATTTATTTCTCTTGATTTTGGGTTGAAATATGACCTGAGATATACATACATACATACATAATATATATATATATATATATGTAATGTAATATATGTTTTGTGAAATTCACCCATATGAATCATTTAAATTACATGATAGTATAGATTACTTGCTGTTTAAGTTGTGAATCTAACAATACCTGTTTTATAGCATATTACTATGGGAAGAAGAAGAGCAGGCGTGTGGGTCGACCTCCCGGCGGACACTCCAACTTAGAGGGCGGTGTTAAGAGACGTGGCAGGAGGAGGAAGAGAAGGAAGCAGCTTTTCGTCCACAAAAAGAGACGTTCTTCTGCTTCAGTTGACAACACACCGGCAGGTTCCCCTCAGGTAACAAGCTAAACTGTGCAGAGGTCTGAAACCACTGGTGAAAATACTTCTATTTTGCTTTTTTTATTTAATACAAATGTGTCCATTTCTAAACATTATCACCATAAAAATTTAAGTGAAAAGATAAATACATTTTTCTTAGAATTGTTTAGATGCCCAGCATCAGAGATTTGATTAGTGACCAGTCCAGAATCTTAACCATTTCTACCATACATCATAATGTTTTACTTTTAGTTCTCTTTGTGTTTAACCCAGATGTTCAATGTAGTCTCATACTTTTGGACCGCACTAAAAATGAATCAAACGAATCATATGTTCTGAATAACTGCTCAACAAGAACCATCTTCCTCCATCTGTTCTAATGTGGTCATTAAAATGTGTGAAACATTTGGTCAGAGTAAATATCATTGCCATTAAGGTTCAACACATGAGCAGAATTCAGTTCTATCATCACAGCATCAAAGTGAGCATCTCGGTTGTTCATATTAAATATATGTCGATTAAATCAGGAGGAGCATCAAACTTTGTGGAGTATTTCTACAGTGTGTACTAATGTTACTGTCTGGCCTCACAGGGCAGTGGTGATGAGGAGGATCTGGATGAGGATGACTCTCTGAGTGAAGATACAGGCTCTGAGCTGCAAGACGAGCTGATGGATGACTCCGAATACTCAGAGAAGAAGTCGCAGCCCCCCACTCCCTCCCCCTCCCCTCCAGAAACCCCCCGTCCCACACGCAGACGGCGCAAAGCTCGCTCCCCTTCCTGCTCGGATGATGAGAACCGACCTCCTTCACCCAAGGTACAACTATGGCAATATATAACTATTGGATAATTTTTTTTATCAGCTAGTGTTGTCAAAAGTAGCAAGTCGGTACTGAAATTTATACAATCTGACCATACCAGCATTTTCTCCTAGCATTTTGAGTGCTGTTGAGCAGATTCTTAAACATCTCTGATTGGCCTTTGTGTTCATGTGCTCAACATATAATGATCAACGCTTCAAAACATGTTGTAAGCCTTTGAAAGCAGGCATCTATCAGCGGATCACTAATATATCCTCTTATAGATGGATTCGTTGATGTGCAGTACTTTATAGATTTGAATAATTGGAAATATCATGGGCCCCTTCTAATATCGTCTTTGACAATGAGGAGCTTCAGAGTTAGAAACTGCTGGTTTACAGTATACAAAATCGATATTTTTAACGTTAAGGAAAACAACTGTCTTTATAACTGTCGTATTATGTACTGTATTTGTTTTGTTTTGTATATGATAACTCTATGCAGTACTGACTGATTTCCTGTGTCTCTTCTGAAGAGTCCACGTACAGAAGTTCCTCCGAAGCTGTGTTTGGACAGCAGTCCACTGGAATGGAGTGTCACGGATGTTGTGCGTTTCATCAGGACCACTGATTGTGCTCCGCTGGCACGCATCTTCATGGATCAAGTAATTGAACACACATTAACATCTAGTCACAAGTGGTCAGATAAGTTAAATCGCTGTTTATACCTAGTAGTACTCTCTAACTCTCTAAAAAAGTTTCATGAAGACTTGTGCCTGTATTTGTTTGGGCTTTTATTTTCTCTTAAAGCGGTTTGAGTTGACACCAAAAATTAAACTCCTTGTCTTAGTGTAATGGTTGATTGACAGGAGAGAAGACTGCACTTCATTGATGTCCGGAAAGCACCAGGATTAGGGTTGACACTTTGTAAAATGTCCCCACACATGTCCGTCAAAAGTCATTTTAAATATCATAGCCATAAATTAAATGGTTAGTTCACCCAAAAATGATATTTTTATCATTAATTACTCACCCTTATGTCGTTCCACACCCATAAGACCTTTGTTCATCATGAAATCCGAGAGGTTTCTGACCCCCCCCCATAGACTGCAACGTCATTACCACTTTCAAGGCCCAGAAAGGTAGTTAAGCATTATTAAAATAGTCCATGTGACTACAGTTGCTCAACCTTAAATGAAAATTCTGTCATTAATTACTCACTCGTTCCACACCCGTAAGACCTTTGTTCATCTTCGGAACACAAATTAAGATATTTTTGATAAAATCCGATGGCTAAGTGAGGCCTTTATTGTCCGCAAGATAATTAACACTTTCAAATGCCCAGAAATGTACTAAAACATATTTAAAACAGTTCATATGACTACAATGGTTCAACCTTAATGTTATGAAGCGACGAGAATACTTTTTGTGTGGCAAAAACAAAATAACGACTTTATTCAACAATATCTTGTGATGGGCGAATTCACAACACTGCTTCATGAAGCTTTACGAATCTTTTGTTTTAAATCAGTGGTTCGGAGCATGTATCAAACTGCCAAAGTCATGTGATTTCAGTAAACAAGGCTTCGTTACGTCATAAGTGTTTCAAAAGATTTCAAAATTTTATTGGTTCATGTGATTTTGGCAGATGAACGAAGGTCTTACGGGTGTGGAAAGACACGAGGGTGATTAATTAATGACAGAATTTTCATTTTGGAGTGAACTAACCCTTTAATGTTATGAAGCGACGAGAATACTTTTTGTTCGCAAAAACAAAACACAGTGCAGCGCTTGAAATAGTGGCCATGATTTACGTAAACCTAAAACAAGAGAATGCATTAGTGCAATGTGGCTACAAATTATTTATTTGTAATCAGGTTTTCTTTTTGTTTTTTACGTCTTCTGCGGAGGTTTGAATAATTGAATCGCAAAACGCTTTGGTCCCCATGTAAACCTGAACAGATGTTTTTACTAGGTGTAAATATATTGCATAGATTAAACTCGCATGCTTATTTAGGATTCTACATCTGTATATTATTAAATTTCTTTTTCATTTACCTTCCAGGAAATTGACGGTCAGGCGCTGCTTCTGTTGAATCTTCCCACTGTACAGGAGTGTATGGACCTGAAGCTCGGCCCTGCCATCAAGCTGTGCCATCACATCGAGCGGGTCAAGCTGGCATTTTACCAACAGTTTGCCAGCTGAGGGTGACCGTCTGTAGAAAAGAGTAGGGCATTTGACATTTTAGGTGACTTTCCTAATGTTTGTGATCTTCCTTTTGCTCTATGGATCATAGAACCTTTAAAATCACTTGGCGCTTTAGACGCCTCCTGTTCCATTAGTTCTTCAGCAGGCGCAGGCGAGATTAACTACTGGAGGGGCGTTTTTCAACAGGGTCAATCTGGTACTTTTACAGCTGGGCTCTCCATCTCAAATCAAGCCTGGACTAGTGTTTAGTTTGTGATCATTTTCTCTTTTTTAAAGATTAGTACAACCTGGGTTCAGCCAGTGTTAAACCTGGGTTGGATGAACTGTGTCTGCAACAATAAGCAAAGCTCTTCACCTGTTTCTGAAACCTTTATTAACTGTAGAGCGGATGACAATGCAATTACCTTAAGCACAAAAAAATAAAATTGCCCATGTACTGTAAGTGTATGCAAACTTGTACATACAGGAGCGTGAATGTAAATACTGTAAATAACCAGATGTTAATTTTAGTGGGACTGCTTTAATGTTCCCATTTCGGTTTGGTTTTCTATAACAGCTTGGGAATTACACTGTAACACAACAGTGCAAAAGATGAGGCATGATATGCCTGATGCTGCCATTTTGGTTTCTGTAAATACTAATAAGCATTTGCTCATCCTAACGATGCATTATTAAATAAAAGTGCAGAGTAATAAAAAGTAATGAGGTGTTGGTTAAGACATAAGCACAAATACTTCAGGTTACGTCTCTGACTGTGATAGGGAAAATATAAATTGTGGCAAATCCAGGGTCTGTCAACAACACCAAATTGAAAAGAGTCTTGGACTCTTACAAACATGTCTGCTTGTAAAAGTAATGCTTTTAATATCAAGTAGAATGCAGCATCTGTTTAAATGCATATACTGCATTCAGTCATTTCAGGGGCCTCTATGTTGTAATGGTCTAAATAACTGGTTTGGTCTTGCATTGCAAAGCTATTCCCCGACACATCCAGATAGAATCATTTGATTTGTTATCTACGGATTGTATTTGAATTGATAATGAGATATGCAACGGTCTCCCATATCCTTGATTTAACAGTCCATTTTCCTTGAACCTTCTTTAAGCATTTGTGCTGGAATGAGAACGATGAATTCGGAACCTCGTCTTGCCACATTCCGCTTTGTTCATTTCTCCTGTTTTTCACCCGTTTAATGAAAGGTTGTTGAATTAATAATTTACTTTTGATTATATGTTGGTGGAAAATGTTATTTAAAAGTAAATAAAATGAACAGAATCTTGTCTTTGGTTTCTTTTTCAGGGGGCAAATTTAAAGAAAGTTGAAGGGGTGTTTAAAAAAAATAAATGTATTTTTCATAGTTAGAATATTCCTTATAGATCATTAACATTTAGGTGCATGTCTAATTACAATTGTACGGTCTCTTGTGTGTACACTACTGTTCAAAGGTTTTGTTCAAAAGTTTTTTTTTTCAAATAATTATTTTATGCTCATTTCAAGGCAGTATTTATTTGATTGAAAATAAACAGTAATATTGTAAAAATATTAAAATTTAAAGTTTAACGGTTTTCTATTTATTACTGTGATGCAAAGCTGAATTTTCAGCATCATTACTCCAGTCTTCGGTCACATGATTCTAATATGCTGATTTGATTATCAAGAAACATTTCTTATTATTGTTGAAAACAGTTGTGCTACTAAATGTTTTTTTTTTGTGTGTGTAAACTGATACATATTTGAAGATGAATAGAAAGTTTAAAAAAACAAATTTGAAATTTCTATTTGAAATAGTAAAGACGTTTGTTACAAAATATTTCTAACAGTTTTGAACAATTTAATGCACCCTTGCTAAATCAAAGTGTCAATTTTGTATTTATACATTATAAAAGAGAGAAGTGCTATTTTCTTGAAAATAAAAATATGCACTCATTAATTGTAACAGATAGATAGATAGATAGATAGATAGATAGATAGATAGATAGATAGATAGATAGATAGATAGATAGATAGATAGATAGATAGATAGATAGATAGATAGCAACTGTTACATTTTGATTACAGCTTACAATTACAATTGTGACCAATGGCTTGAAAAATTGTGTGATCCCTTACTAGAGAATAAAATTGGATTAAACAGGTTAAATAGATTAATTTCACTATACAAATACGTTCATGTTGACGTTCAGTGAGTGAACTCTTAAGATTTATGTTAGAATTGCATGAATTGCACCTGCTGCTGCAAGGGATCTTCTAAAACTACATATCCCATCATGCTCTAGTACGACGTGACACCGTGATGACGGAGTAGATCGTCGCGTAAATGAGTGGAAACGGCACCTGAATACAGTGGGAAAGGAAGTGTCGCTCCTTTACTGATAACACCGTTTTACCAAATACGTATGTGAGTAGTTTGGAAGGCGACCTTCTTCATTCTGAGCGGATTCACAATCAACTCTTCTCCTGGAAGCAGCGGTGGCAGGATTTTCCTCAGCTGGTTTGCTAGCAAGACCGCCTGACCGGGCTCTCGCTATAAAAAAAAACACAACTACCCAGTCAGCCGTTTAATATTTTGCACTTCTAAACGAGTTATAACGGCAAGTGAAGTTTTAAACGCCTTATTTCTTGACCTAATTTAACCGTAACCGTTTGACTGCTTTAATTCAACCGTAAAGCCACATTATTGTAATCTGGCAGCTAACTGCACGCGCTCTAAATAATCTAACCGATAAATGTCTCCATGACAACGTGTGTGTTGTAGCATTGAGCATCAGTGTTACACATCTGAGTATGTAGCATGTTTGCTCCGTGCTGAAGAGGATGTTTATACATCACAACCTGCTGACAGATATTAGGTAGCTCACAGCTGGATGGCGACGCATCGAGGTCCAGTATGAAACACGATACATCTGCGCTTCAGTAACCGCGACTGGAGGCTCATAAGAGAGCCTTCATTATGTGCGATAGCTGTGTCATCGTCCTGTCGATCACCTCCACTATCCGAGACTGAGATTTAGTGGCTCTTTTAAACACTCGTGATCCAGTAGGTGTTGCGCAATGGCGGGTGTTGGGGGCAGTTTGCTTTCGCGGGGTCAGCTGCCGTCTGCATCCTCCAACTCCTCACCCACTGATCCTAATGCCCGGGGCTGCTCCAGCGGGGACTTCATGGACACCTTCGGCATCTTCCTGCAGGGCCTGCTGGCAGTGGTGGCCTTTAGCACCCTTATGTGTAAGTATAGGGCATCTGTCTTCATGTAATGAGAATTCTGTTTTCTGAATGTATGTTATAGACAGTGTTGGGTGTAAAGCATTACTAAGCATTAATGCATTACTTACTGCTATTTAATTACTTTTCCCTTGAAAAGGTAAAATAAGGGATTACTCTTAAATTTTCTGTAATTTAATTAGTTACTTTTGATGTAATTGCATTAATACAATTCTAGTGAATTAAACTTTACGTCTAATGTTAAAATGTTTTAATGAAACCTCCCTTTAAATACATTCTTCAGTTAAAGAATAATTTATGCAATTTTATATTATCTAATAATTTGTAAAGAGCTTATAAAATGTGTAAAGGAGTCCCTCCGTCACACATACAAATGATCTGCTGTGTGGAGATATGGTTCTGACACCTGTACCGAACTGTGATGGGCAACAGACAATGAAAGAAAAAAACTATATGTGTGAACATTCTGTCCTTTTTAAGGGTCTCTTCTTTCTGTTTTTGGTTCGTTTACATGTCTTTGGTCCATGTTGCGTTCATAGATCATTCAAACCACACCAGAGTTTGTTTAGAAGCGGACCAAGACCCATCTTTTCAGCGGTCTCGATCTGCTTGTTTGGTGCACACCAGGGTTTGGATGGCAGCGTTCACACATGCTCAAATGAACCGTACTAACCGAGCAACCGCACCAGGGTTCGTTTTAATCGAACCAAACATGACAAGTGTGAACACACTCTTAGGGCGGGTTCACACTTGTAGTTCGTTTTGTTTGGTTCATTTGGTCCGGACCAAAAAAGAACAAAAAAAAACCCATTAAGTCCTGGTCCGATTAGCGTTCAGATTGGCAATTTTATCACTGAACCAAAACATGCCGAACCTAAAGGCATAGGGATACATCACAACCTGATTGGTCGGATTTTATGACGTATTGCTTATTTTGAGATGGGACTTGCCAAACAATGCTGTGTGCTGAGGTAAATGCGGTGTTGTGTGTGCGTGGCCTGCATGTGATGGTATTTTGGCCAGCTGGGAACTCATGAAGAGCTTATAAAATGTGTAAAGGAGTCAAAACACCGGCGGGAATCCATCCGTCACACACACAAACGATCTGCTACGTAGAGATGCACGTGGTGATGGGCAAACTCACGACTATGATGAGAAAAATATTTTTTCTTTTGCTATTGGGGCAAATGGGAATGCAAAAATTATATTTGTTGTTGTTTGTTCACCACCACCATAGAAGTTAACCTAACTTCTGCTTCTGAGAAACCCTGGGAATGTGAAAAGGGTGCATCAACAAGCGATTCATAGTCCTTGACTCGTCCTACTTTTTCTGATAATCCATTACAATTGGATGTAAGAAAAGATCTGTTTTTACTTCCATTGTAATCATGACTTTAAAGGGACTTCCAACAGATCAGATTGACTCATTGAAGACTTGAAGGTTTGGTTCCAGAGGCAGGCAGGTCACGGCATGCAATGCTGACACTGACTGAGACTGTGTGTGAGCACATTTACAGGGTTCATAACAAACCCCATATTGTATTTTCTTTTGCTTCTGATTGGCCACACCATCTCAGATGTGTTCTTAAAATGTGTAGGCCATTCACAGACCCTTTTGGACTCTCACTGACATGAAAGAACCTGCATCAGAAAGACTAAAGGGCTGCCTGTACCAAGAACAGTAACGGTAACCATAAAGTTTTAAAAATCACTCTAAATTGAGTCAACTTCAACAAAAACAATAACAACACAGAGAAAAGATATCATTGACTTTTCCAAGCACTGAGCAATTAAAAACATTGGGACTTGTTGACTAATAATTGCATGGATTTTGTTTATCTTGATTTGATTATTTCTACGTACAGGAAAAATTCTCATGAAAAATGTCCACCTAATTCACAACATTTGTACGCACATAATGGTAACAAATTTGGTGTATTCTAAATTATTGACCACATGGCCAAGGTTAATCATGTCCATATAAGGGCTTATCTGCATAACGCTTCCTTTACAGCAGCAAACATAGAATTACTGGATTATATCTGTGAAATTTCATTAAATGTGAAGTTTTTAAAACTGAGTTATAGTTATCGTTCTTGTGATGAAAGGACCTTAAAGGCTTAGTTCATGCAAATATGAAAATTCTGTCATTTATTACTCACCCTCACGTCGCTCCAACCCTGTAAGACCTTAGTTCATCTTTGGAACACTAATTAAGATATTTTTGATGAAATCCGAGAGCTGTTTGGCCTCCGATAGACTGCAACACAATGACCACTTTCAAGGCCCAGAAAGGTAGTAAACACATCATTAAAATAGTCCATGTGACTGCAGCGATTCAACCTTAATGTTATGAAGCTACGACAACATTTCTGGGCCTTGAAAGTGGTGTGGCCTTGTGTTGTAGTCTATCAGAGGCCAGACAGCTCTCGGATTTCTTGCAGTTTTGGAGCAACACGAGGGTGAGTAATGACAGACTTTTTGATTTTGAAAAATGAAAATTTGATGTTTATCTGCTTACCCCCAAAGCATCCAAGATGTAGGTGACTTTGTTTCTTCAGTAGAACACAAATTATGATTTTTAACTCCAACCGTTGCCGTCTGTCAGTCGGATAATACATGTCAAGACAAATCCAAATTAAACCCTGCGGCTCATGACGACACATTGATGTCGTAAGACACGAAACGATCGGTTTGTGCGAGAAACCAAACAGTATTTATATCATTTTTTACCTCTAAAACACCACTATGTCCAACTGCCTTGCACATCCAGTTAGTGAGTTCAGAAAACGCGATCTGATAACAGAAGTGATGTCTCGCGATTTGCTTCAATGAGTGCGAGACATCACTTCCGTTGTCCCTGGTGCTAAGCAGATAAACATCAAGTTTTCTTTTTTGGGTGAACTATCCCTTTAATAACTCAATAGGCTAGATAAAAACATAAAAATTACTACAGCAGTCCAATAGAACAGGGTAAATTAGATATGTATGAGATGTGTGAAATTTTAAGTTGAATGCCATCTACTCTCAGTGGTTATGCAAACTTTATTGTAAAGAGTTGGAGATGGTGTTCAGGAGACACGCAGTTAATAGCTGTACACAAACAAACAGCCATTGTGTGAAACAGGCTGTCCTTTATTTGTGTGAACCATCGGGTCACGTTTGGCAGCTAGGGTGCTGCACTAGCGGTTTCCACTGCTCAAAAAAGCAGCAATTCTCACTTCTTTAAAAGCAACACTTGCAAGCAACTGCAGTCATTTTTATCTTTATTAATGTCTGATGCCACTTTTTTTGTTGACAGGATAGTATATTTAAAAGTTTAAAATTCAGTTCATACACCTCTTCAATGAGCTTGATTTTAATTTCCTAATTTCTTTAATTAAAGTGTATTTGCCATAATCTTATATTTCTCAGAAGAAAATCTCTTAAAGAATATTTCAATTCATTTGCAGTTTTTTTTTTTTTTTTACAGGTTTGTTTTTGCATTTGAGTGTAGGAAGCTCTTTAAACCCATGGTGAAGCAGTTCCTCATTCATCTCTTCCCCTTTCGAAATGTTAATGTTATGCACCATTTATTGACCTGTGTTTTTGTTGCACTATATCAGAGAGATCCAACAAAGTGTTTTTAGTATCAGCACTACTCTGATGTGGCAGATGTTATTGATGACCACATTTTTCCTGCTACCAATATGAAAGCTTCGGTTTCCTCTCTACAGTGAAACGCTTCAGGGAGCCCAAGCACGAACGGAGACCCTGGAGAATCTGGTAAACCGCCATTTTGTGTCATTAGCAAGCACTAGATTCTTAAACACATGCACAGTCAATGCTGCACTCCACTGACCTGAGATTCATCTAGCGGCCCTCTGTAGCCCTTAACGGTGAGTTCTAACCAGGTCTCCTTCCTCTCACCGCCCCCTCCTCCCCTTCACCTCTCTCAGGTTTCTGGACACCTCTAAACAGGCCATAGGGATGCTGTTCATTCACTTTGCCAATGTCTACCTGTCTGACCTCACAGAGGAGGACCCATGTTCACTGTGAGTCTGTGTGCGCGTCGTTGTAAATGTTCCCCCCACACATCGTTGTACTTCCCACAGTGTTTTGTGTCTTTGATTTTTACATATTTATAATCGGCTGTGGTCAGTAACCAACTCTCTGTGTTGTTTCCATAGATATCTAATCAACTTCCTGTTAGATGCGACACTGGGCATGCTGGTGATCTATGGTGGCGTGAAGGCCGTTAGCGCTGTGGTTGAATGGAGACAGTGGGATTCGCTGCGTTTTGGAGAATATGGTATGAGCCTTAACCTCAGTTGTTTGGAGTATATTAAAAGTCCAGTGGGAACCGTGATTTTATTATGGACTTGACACTTCCACTGAGTTTGTTAATGTGAATGTGGCCTCATATACAGAGAACGGGCCTCAGACTCATGGATGGGAAATTGACTCAGTCCTTTTATTCCTAAGCATTGTCTGATTTGAGTTCACTGAATGAAACTCAGTTGGAATTACGATAGAAATCTTGTTCTTTACAGACTATGATAACCAAATAATCAGTCTAATCAATGACTTGGACAGCGTTTTTTGTAAAGGCGCTATAATCTCATGAACTTGAACTTATTTAGATGAGCTTTAGAGGAAATCAAGTGACTATTGAAGACTAAAATGCGCATTTGTTTGTAGAAAATATGTATAAATTACTTTTTTCAAACAACCAACTTCAACACCATTATCTTTTTTGACCAACAACTGAACTGCACATACAAGGTTATTGGATCTCATAGGAAGCGAGATGCATTTATGATGATTTATGAAGAAATTTGCATTTTAAAGCGGCGATTCTCAACTTCTTTCATTCCAAGGCCCCCCATTGCCCACAACAATATTCAAAGGCCCTGTGACTTTCTAGTCTTTGTGATTTACTTGTTTGTACTGGATTAAAGGATAAGTTCACTCAATTCAAATTTCCTGATAACTTACTCACCCCCGTGTCATCCAAGATGTTCGTCAGTCTAAAAGAAATTAAGGTTTTTGAGGAAAACATTCCAGGATTTTTCTCCATATAGTGGACTTCCAACGGTTACCAACGGGTTGAGGGTCCAAATTGCAGTTTCAGTGAAGTTTCAAAGGGCTCTACACGATCCCAGCCAAGGAATAAGGGTCTTTTTAAGGGTCTTAAAAAATGTTTAAAAAAAATTACTTAATCCTTTTAACCACAAATGATCATCTTGCACTAGCTCTGCAATGCACCACACATTATGTAGTCACATTGGAAAGGTCATGCGTGATGTAGGCGGAAGTACTAAGCAAGTGTCTACAAATCGAATGTACAAAGACTAAGTCAAACAGCCTTTACCCAAAAAAAAAAAGGTAAAACAATGATTACCGACAATTTTAAAGTTAAAGGAGAAAATTAGATGGAGTTTTTCGCTTGACCGTTCCAACGTGGTTACGCAATGCGTGGCGCATCGCGGAGCAAGACCAGTTTTTTTGGTTAAAGTATATAATTTTTTTTTTTTTTTTTTTTTTTTTTTTTTGAAAATGTCATCATTTTGTTAGATAAGACCCTTATTCCTCAGCTGGGATCGTATAGAGCCATTTGAAGCTGCAATTTGGACCTTGAACCCATTGGTAGCCTTTAAAGTCCACTATATGGAGAAAAATCCTGGAATGTTTTCCTCAAAAACCTTCATTTCTTTTAGACTGAAGAAAGAAAGACAAACATCTTGGATGACATGGGGGTGAGTAAATTGTCAGGAAATTTTAATTCTGAAGTGAACATTCTTCAAAGATAAGGATTTTTGGTCCCACTTTATATTAAGTGGCCTTAACTACTATGTACTTATTGTGTTCATATTAAATTGCAAAACACTTTTGCTGCTTTTGAGGTGGGATAAGGGTAAGGTTAGGGAAAGCTTTGGTGGTATGGGTAGGGTTAAGGTTAGGGGTAAGGTGTAAGGTGTAAGGGATGGGTCAACAGTGTAATTATAAATGTAATTACATGCAGGTGTTTTTAAAATATAGTACAAAGTACAATGTAAAAACATGCATGTACACTAAATGATTAATTTAAATGTAAGTACAAAGTAGTTAAGGCCACTTAATATAAAATGGGACTGGATTTTTTTACTCACAATTTCTACACAATATAATTTTAATTTTCAACAATCAAAATATTGCCTTAACTAGAAAATGTATATTCACTATTAAAATGCCCCGATTTCATTAATTTACATGACTTTTCAATGTCTAGAAATCACTCACAAAATTAGGCTTCCTCATATATCTAGCTTTTTCAGGACAGTGAGAATCCAGGTTCTTTAAAGAAAAACTAAGTTGTTGAGGGGTTGAATTGGTTGCAGTCCGTAGCTTTTTTTTGTATTCAAAATTTACAAAACTTTATATAGTGAGTGAGTACAAGAAAACAAATAAGAAATTTTATTTTAAAACATTGTAAGTCATCTCAAGGCCCTCTTGAAAGTTTGCTGGGGCCCCTTGATTGAGAACCACTGTTTTAAAGTGTTGTATTATTTGTAATGTTTGTATGTAGGTGAGCCGGTTCAGTGCAGCGCCTGGGCAGGTCAGTGCGCTCTCTACATCCTCATCATGATGTTTGAGAAGGTCATGATCATGCTGGTCCTCCTCATCCCACAATGGAAGAAGGTCAGTCAGGTGTCCAAATTCTAATGGTTTGTGGTTCATCTTCAGAACTTACTGACATATCTGAAGAAAATGTATTATCATATATCATTATAGCACTGATTTAATAACTTGGTTAAATTAATATTCCACCCAAAAATATCTGAATCATTGTAAACAACTTGCGGTCTTTTTAATTTATCCTGATTGTAATGTATTTGTTTTGGTATTTGTGTGTGTTGGACAGCTGGCTACACTCAACCCCATAACCAACCCTCATCTGGAGTTAGCTATCGTCATGCTAATTGTCCCGTTTTTCGTGAATGTAAGTGACAATCGCCCTTCATGTTTCACCACTGTTTCAAAGTTTTGGGTGAGTAAGATGTTAGAAAGAAGTCTCTTATGCTCACCACAGCTGCATTTACTTGTCAAAAACATAGTAATTGTGAAATATTACAACTTAAAATAACCGTTTTTAAATTGATATATTTTAAAATATTTTTTAATCCTCTGTCAAAGCTGAATTTTCAGCATCATTACTCTAGTCTTTAGTGTCACATGATCTTTCAGAAATTCTAATATGCTGATTTGGTGCTCAAAGATATTTATCAGTGGAAACAGTTGTGATTCTTTAATGAATAGAAGTTCACAAGAACAGCATTTATTTGAAATAGAAATCTTTTGTAACATTATAAATGTCTTTACTGTCACTTTGATAAATTTAATGCATATTGCTGAAAGTATTTTGGTAATGTCATCCTTGCATTGGTAATTTTGATGATATTGTGCATTTTTATTGTAGTGTTTTGTATATATTTTTGCTATGTATTTGTACCATATCAATTTTTTTCCTCACTGATTGTTTCTTGTCTAGAGAAGTATTGGCAGCTTTTTCCAAGTCTAATAATTCATCAAAAGTATGATGGGTAGATCTGTCTTTAAACACATCTGTTTTGTGTGTATCCAGGCTCTGATGTTCTGGGTGGTGGATAACTTCCTGATGAAGAAGGGCAGAACAAAAGCCAAGCTGGAGGAGAGGGAAGCAGGAGATGACCCTCGCGGCAACAGCAAAGTTCGCTACAGACGGGCAATGTCACACGATGACTCTGAATCAGAAGTAAGTTACTCTTGCTGAACCAGTTTGAAGGGATAGACATAAGGAAGAAAAAAATACTACCAGCTGTTAATTGAATAAAACTTTTATTAAATTAACCACATAATTTGTGACATTAGCACCAGCAACGTGATCTGGTCTAAATGATTCAATCACTTTGACCCAGGTCACACTCAGTTTTGTAACTGTTGCATTTCTATTGGAACTTAGATGATTTATATGTTTTAACCACAAAGTAATACATATTTGCTCAAAATAAATTACAACTGATGACAAATTAGAACGTTTAAATGGAATGTATAAAACTTTCAAAACAATTAAAGTCTGGACAAAGGAGACCTGATACTGCTTCTCAAATATCTTTGAATGACAGCATTCATATTTTGGGTTTCCCCTGACCCACAGTGCCAAATTTAAAATCATTCCTCTACTCATGTCCTAGATGGTGCATCCCTTTTTCACCAAGTACATTTGCATGACCATTACATGCGTAGGACTGTTCCTCACTTTTTCCCCAACACTTCAAACCTGAAGCATATGTAACCATGGGAAGTCAGTAATTTTACAATCTAATGAAGCAGTTGTACCTTCAAGAATGGGCTACACAGACCACAAAACATCCAGTAATGAACTCTGGGAACACTTGATTTTCCAAGGAAGACAGAGTGTTTTCTTTGGAGGATTAACAGAATTCAGTATGTGGTTTCCTGATATTTTCTTGCTACTAAATTTTTTCAACACCTGTCAGCAGTGATAGATTTGACAGAAGGCAAGTCATTTGAGCAGGAGACAGTGAGAACAGCAGCCACTTTAGTGTAGCATTTCCATCCACACACACCATGTAGGTGTCAAATATTATAGTCAAGTGATTATAGTCCATCTTTCTCACTTGTAAAGGGATGAGCAGCTCAGTCAGAATGCAATTGAGAATGTTACCTATTTTACATATTCATGATTGCAAGGAGAATTCCACTTTTTAGGATGAAATGTGATCACCTGCTTGTTTTTAAAGATGATTAGCTGAACTGTCTTTGTTTAGCGCTCTTCCTCTTCTGCTGGTCAGATCCTCTTCTCCGCAGATGATGAAATGGAGGATTCAGATGGTGACGACGATATACGAAGAATCACAGGGCTCAAGCCTGTTAAGAAAAAGAAGCACCGTCTTGGTATTCCCGTTTGAATTCAAATCAGTTTGGACTTGATGCCTCCCTCGTTCCCATGACCCCAACTCATTTACCAGAGCACAGATCAGCATGTGAGGGGCATGATGACTAAGTCTATGAATTGTGGGGTAACGGACCCAGGCTCCAGTGTAAACACACGAGAGGACCCTCTTGACATTACCAGAAAGATTTTTGCTATCCTATGCCACAGATGATTGAGGGATCAATCATCTGACCAGCCTATTGGGAGATGATCGGACCATAATTTCAGTCTGTTATTTTGCACATTCATAATTCTGCTTAAACATCATATGGTTCTGCAGTGGATATACAACCCAGCTACATCTTATTGCATCTGTCTAGCATTTGAACTGATTAAAAAAAAAAAAAAGTCTAAACCTGTACAAATAACATGCTGACATAAGTACCTTTAACCATATGCATGTGATCGATTACACTTGGACAAACTGTTCAAGGTCACTCATATTTGGTTCCTAAACGTGTTAAGCGTGGCTGCAGCAGAGAGTTTTGTGCACATCAGCTGTGAGGAAATTGTGCTGATAAATGTTGCAGAAAACCATTCGTCAGCAGTGTTATGAGCCGGTATTATAATACAGTTGGTACGGTCTTGCAATGTCTGTTTTGAACAGTTAGGCAGCAGCAGCCAAATTGACAAGGTACGAAATTCCACGGGTGGCTGTTTCATCACACTAATCTGATGGCTTGTCTTGCCATTTGGTTTTTGAAATCTGCCTCAATTTAGTGTGTTTTTTCTGCCATTAATGTTTTCCCTGTATTTGTTTTTTTGTGGCCTATTAAAGGGACAGTTCACCCAAAAATTAAATTAATTTACTCTCACTCATGTCATTCCAAACCTGTATCCTGTATGACACTTTGTTCTGTAGAACGCAAATTATATTTTGAATGTTGCAGTCCAAAAACATCATTGGACCCCATTGTATACACACAAAAAAGATTTTCTTTTTCCAAAATGTCTTTTTTCACAGAAGAGTGAAAGTCAGAGGTTTGGAAGAACATGAGGGTGACTAATCTATGACGATTTTCATATTTGTGTGAACTATCCTTTTAAATTTTCATTTGCTACTTATTGCAGGGAAGATGCTATGTTACAGGATGTAACCTCTTACACAGTTTGGTGTTGCATTGTGGTCTCTGTGTGTGGTATTACCTTCATTGGTTTTTGTCTTTAAGCATCACCCCTTCACCTCAATTTAATATTTACCATTAAAACGCTAAGCCAGTGGGTCTTTCTTCCAAATACATCATCCACTCTTGCACTTTTCTGCTCTATGGGACATTTGATTTTTATTCCAACACTAAAGCACAGATATTTGGAGAATGCATTGCATCATGCATTCTCTGCAGAAATTTGAAACAGACTGCATCTGTCAGATTATTTGTAATCTTAAATGTGAAGGGGAAGATGCCTGTAGGTTTAGAGTTGGAGTAAATGAAATTGGGAGTACAGGACCAATTGTCTAACTGACATTTAATGGACCAAGTTTGTGGGAGTACTATGTTTGCACACAGTTTGGGTTTGTGTTTTACAGGGATGAATTGAAAGCAGGTTTCTGGTCAGGCCTGCTGGATGAACATGATTACTGATAAGGATTTTGTCCAGGTGGAAATGTAACTGCCTTTCCCTCTCCGGGTTTGAATCTGACCATTATTAGAGCGTGATCTTGGTTACGTTTGCAAGAGAATGAAACAAATTGGACGTGGAGAGGGGTTTTAAGTACTAAACAATATTAGATTATTTAGAGTTACTGACAAATCATGAACTGATGTATGCTTTTTCAATAAACAAGTGTAAAATCAGCTATTTGTGTGTGTTTATTTCATGATTTGCAACTTTTCTTCCACAGCTTGTTTGACATGCATTTATCACTTGAAAAATAATGGTTCCTGACCAGGAAACTGAATCCTAACCACTGGTACACAAGGGAGTTGTCTAAAATCTAAAACATTAAAGGCCCTTTAAAACCAAAAATAAGTAATAAAAATTCTAATTGTATTAGAATGGCAAAGTCCACAATACAACCAAAATAACAACAACAATTATACAATCGCTCTGGGAAAGAGTCTTCTAGCTGATGAACTACAAAAACATTGACAGCCAATGCTCTTCATAAGTTATTGTATATTAGTGTGGATGCTAAAATGGTTATAGTTATTCTTGGTGTGAATAGACCTTTAATATTATTCTGGATTTAACTTACTTTATATCTTCCTCCTGAATGATATCAGGCACATGGGTATCATCTGTTGGTTCCTCTGAGCTGTATGATGTCCCCTCTGAGGAATCCTCCATTCGTGGCCTTTTAATTGGCGTTAATGTGAATGAAGATTCGGATTTGACTGGAAAGTCCTCATCGGAGCAGGACACACTAGCACAGTTACTCACAAGAGGTTTGACTTGAATTGCTGATGTTAAACCACACAAAAGAGAAAATCAATTTGGTGAAGCTCAATGCAAAAATTAATTCACAAGTGAACTTCTAGTTGAAAATGTTACCTTTACTCCTCCGTTTTGGCTTTTTTTGGGTGAGTACTGCTTGGACCGCCACACTCTTCAGAACCGGAGCATTACATTGGCAGCCCACCTCTCGTGTCACTGGCTGTTGGAGAGATGCAGCAGTATAGCTATAAGGCAATGCAAACATTCTTTCTAAAGCTCTTTTGTTAGCAAGCAACATAATGGTGATCCATGGACATTTTAAGGTTTAGACATTTTCAAATGTTACCTGTACAACCTACATTGTTTGAATAAGTCACCATTGCACTTTTGTATATTATTGTGGTACATAATTTCAGATTTACTGACTTTCTTTCTTAAAATATTTTGAGAAAGACATGTTCCAGTGTTTTTGCTCCATATAATGGAAGTCAATGGTAACCAAAGCTGTTTGGTTATCATCATTCTTAAAAACACCTTCTTTCGTGTTCAGCAGAAGAAAGAAAGTCATACAGCTTTGTAAAATCATGAAGGTGAGTATGTAAACAATGAAAGAAATTCCATGTTGGGTGAACTGTCGCTTTAAAGACATAACGAGCGTGATTGGTCGTTCTATATGTCAGTCAGACTGCCACTTCCGGTCTAAGTGGGCGGTTTTTCGACAGAATAAACGGCGATGTTGACCAAGCATAACTACTTACCTTGACACTCGGCGTGGGACCAACGGTGTATATCGTCGGGATAGCCGTATCTATCAAGTTCAGAAAGTCAGCGAAGCCCATTTGGTACTGCTGTAAATTTGTGAAGCATGCTGGGGCGAAATGGCTCGCACACAAACGCGAGCTATCCGATATTCCTCCTTCCTCAAAATGCAAAAATTCAAGCCAGCGGGCACGCAGCCACTGTACTTTGGGGAAAGGGAACAAGGTATTGTGCGGATAACAGCCCAAAACGCACCTTTTCACCATATCTGTCGCTGGTTCTGCTCACTCACTCAGTGCTTGGAAATCCGACGCTTGTGACCGTGACGCGAACAGGTTCTTTTCGACTTCGTTTGAAAGAATCGATTCGAAAGATCCGGTTCAAAAGACTGTTACGTCACTCAGCAGAGCAGACAAGAAAGGCGGAGAGCTTGATGGTTGTATTTTGATCTTAATGTAATGCCTCAAACTTCTGAAGACAATACTTACTCGTGCGGGAGGGGAAGCGCCTACAGTGTACAGAGAGGGAACGGCCGTGTCTGCTAATGTAAGGTAGCATGTTATCCCCGCAGTAACCATCCCCAAATTGGTGAAGGATTCATCAGTGAAATGCCTGTCACAAAGCCGCGAGCTGGTACAAATAGCCCCCTCTTCGAAATGTATAAACTCCAGCCACTTCCTTCGTAACCAGTTTGTGGTTGGGAAACAAAATAATGTCCGTGCGTTAGAACAGCCAAATACACACCGACGAACCATGATTAGTGAAGAGAAGCGAGATCATTTATTGGGAGGGACACTGTCGTTCTAGAGAGCATCCGATTGGACAAAAACATGTGTAGTGCTGGATGACTCATCAATATTTTGCCTCGTTTTTCCTGGAAGAGGAAAAGACTAATTTTTAAACCTGTTACTTCCCAGAGGGGTGATTTAGATGTAGAACAAAGAGTTGATCATATAAACACAGATAAAGTTGATCATACAAACACACATCAACTAAATTTTTTTCCCCCCAGACAGGGTCTATATAGTCTGGTTAGTAACTGACTACATGTTATCTGGATTACGTAAATAGATTCCAAAAAATTAAGTACTTGTAATTAGATAATATTAATTTTAAAATACTTGTAATCAGACTACAGTTACTTTATTGATTACATGTTATTACAATGGCATTAAATTATTCATTGATTCTCCTTGCTACTACTTTTTTTACCTTTCTAAAAAATAAATAAAAAAAAAAAAAAACACACACAGACCAGCCAACCACTTTAAGAAGTGTTTTCTCAACACTGCATATCTAAGCTTCTAACAAACACATTAATTATTATTTGAATTATCACTCGGTGAGTTATTTAACCAAATATTCCTGTCTCTGGAAGGCTCGTCTTTCAAACACATTAAAATGTACAAATTCACATAATTTCATATTTACATGCAATGCAGGGATTCCCCTACTTTTGTCAGCAGAACCTCTTTAACCTCATAGATTTACTTGAAGCTCCCCCTGAGATTTTTAAGCAGTCAATAATAAAAGTAGATAATTTATTTTAATTTTACATTGTTATAATTTAATTACTTAATAGCTTTCCATTTAATTCACGAACCCCAGTCTTGAAAACATTGATGTGATATTTAATGCACTTCATGTTGTTGATTAAACATGAAATATATTTTCTTTCTCTTTGTATTTTTGTAATATCTTATTCAAATCAATATGATAAACGAGTTAGGTCAAAAGTAAACAAAAAGTAGTCAGATTATATTACCTTAAATGTGTAATGTAATGGATTACACTACTACTACTAACTACAATTTTTGTCATTTAATTTGGAATCAGTAACAGACTACAATTTGTACATTTTCCCAGCACTTGAAGCTTCACTGAAAGGTATCAGCAACAAAGGTTTCAAAATGGGCAACTTGCTCGTTGCCACTGTTCTCTCGTGGCTAGTGCATGGTCTTCACACAGAAGAGCGCTTCAATCTTTTGCTCAACGCTGCCGCAGAGACTATTCATTCCAGTGAAATCAAAATGCACACAAATGTGTCCCTGCGCTTGATATACAATCACTGATAAACATCTTTGGTTTCAATGAGAAAAGATAGATAAATACTAGGGCGGATTACAGCCCTAACTGACACGCTTGACAAAAATTCTTCCACCAGACCATTAGGACACACGAACACACGATCACATGCGGCTCTATGTATTTATTAACGGACTGTAAAAACTCTCAGGACAAAAAATTGTAATGTTTTTTTTTTTGTGCATTTGTCATTGTACATTTCTGAAATAGCCTTGCATTAGAAAATTTATATATACACAGTACAGTCCAAAAGTTTGGAACACTAAGATTTTTAATGTTTTTAAAAGAAGTTTCGTCTGCTCACCAAGGCTACATTTATTTAATTAAAAATACAGTAAAAAACAGTAATATTGTGAAATATTATTACAATTTAAAATAACTGTGTACTATTTAAATATATTTGACACAGTAATTTATTCCTGTGATGCAAAGCTGAATTTTCAGCATCGTTACTCCAGTCTTCAGTGTGAATGATCCTTCAGAAATCATTCTAATATGATGATTTGCTGCTCAAGAAACATTTATGATTATTTTCAATGTTGAAAACAGTTGTGTACTTTTTTTTTTTCCCAGGATTCCTTGATGAATAGAAAGTTCAAAAGAACAGCATTTATCTGAAATACAAAGCTTCTGTAGCATTATACACTACCGTTCAAAAGTTTGGGGTCAGTAAGTATTTTTATTTTTATTTTTTTTGAAAAATGAATACTTTTATTCAGCAAGGATGCATTAAATCAATCAAAAGTGGCAGTAAAGACATTTATAATGTTACAAAAGATTAGATTTCAGATAAACACTGTTCTTTTGAACTTTCTATTCATCAAATAATCCTGAAAAAAAAATACTGTACACAAATATTTTGTACAATTGTACACATTAAATGTTTCTTGAGCAGCAGATCAGCATATTAGAATGATTTCTGACAGTACACCATTTTGATATTATTAGCATTAAAATTTGATTGGCTGTTGGAGGCCACGTTTTCTTAAGTATCTGAGTCATATTAGAGGATCTGTTAGGATTGTCCACCAAAGAAGATGCATAACAATTTTCAACTTCACAGATCATACCATAGAGTACCTCAGAGATGATGTGTTTTTGTATGCAAAACCCGGAAGAGAGTTAGCATTTTAGGACTACCGGTTCCATCGCCATTTTAGGACACCCCGTTCCAAAGTCTATGGGTTTTTTGAATGAGTTTTTGCTAAATCGCCTGAAATAAGGTCTGTGGTTCACAAAGCCTCTAAATATTTTCACGTTTTGATCTGTGACATAAGACACACCAGTTATAACCCACTTGTGATTTTTTTTAAACCTTTATTGTGTCTTAAAAATGGCGGTTGCTAACAAGTTGCTAAAATGGACTACTTCCTTTGGTGGACTTTAGACGTCATCATGATAAACAGGACATTTGGACGGCATTTCTCATAAAAAAAAAGTGGATAAGTATTCATACACCGCACAGATCATAATCAGCGAGCATGGTTTTAAATAAAGTTTGAGGAAGCTTGGTGGTGGTGACGTTGATCCACGACCATGGTGTGCTGTAGTCTGTTTATAGCCTACTGTTAGCCTTTTATATCTGACGACTTTATTTAGGCTTCAATGTATAAATGTTGTGTTAACTTTATCTTTTAAAGATTATCTTAATAGACAAATGTAAAAGTGTCATAACCCTTTGTTAAACACAGAGATTATTATTTGTGATTTTCCAAAAGTCTATGGGAAAAATGCATATAGGCTTTCGATCGAGGGAATCCATGCACTGCTAACTTCCAGGTTGGCCTACAAAAACATCACCCCTGGCCTGAGGTACTCTATTAAGGAGTTATAATTATTTTTTAGTTGTAGCGCCCCCTACTGGAGGAATTGTATGAAACTGGGTGTGCATCCTCAGAATCTCCTGTTGTTTATATAAATACAGCTTTGCCATCACAGGAAGAGATTCCATTTTAAAATATATACAAATAGAGAACAGTTATTGTAAGTGTAATAATGTCGAAATGTTACTGTTTTTACAGTATTTTTGATCAAATAAATGCAGCACGTGAGCATAAGAGGCATTTAAAAAAAATCTTTCTGACCCCAAACATTTAAAAAGTAGTGTACAATCACAATGACTGAAGAGAAAACAGTTTCTGAATATCTATTTTTATTTCGCACACATGACGATGGACCTGACTCATTCACAAACACTGACTCACCACCCCAGAAAAGTGTGTAGTAGTGATTTGGTTATATAATCTCTGTGTGTTAACATCATGCACTTTTGTCACTACCAATTTATTTATTTACTCAATTAAGCATTACAGTTATGAATTATATTGGTTAATGTTCTAAAACTATCTAGTTTAGATTGATGTATATAGGGTTGACAGTATCAGCTGTCAAAAATTACCTTATTCTTACATTTACATCGGCAATGCCTTGATTTTAACTTGTAGCAACAAAATATATTTAAACATGATACATCAATGAAGCAGGAATAGGAGAATGTTTTGTCTGTAATGTGTTCAGCTGTTCATAGTAGTCATACTCAGAAAGAGGCTTTCTGACCCTGACTGCTGAGCTAATAATATATAATGATAAGAGAGAGGGGGGAGGGGGCATGCTGAGCTGGTAACAAGGGTATAAAAGAGACAGGACGAAAAGACAAAGTACACAACTTGTCCAGAAACCAGACCGCAACCATACAGAATGTCTCAGGTGAGATGTCTTTACTCATTAGAAATAAAAGTATATGATTCTGTAACTAAATGCTAACTACAGCAGACGTTTTTCTTTTTAAAAATGATATTTCTATCAGCCAGAGGTCAAGAAGAAGAAGCGGCCAGTTGTAAAAGAGGAGGATCTGAAAGGAGCCCGCAGTAAACTGGGGCTGAAAGGAGAGGTCAAGAGCAAGACATATGAGGTCATGGTCGAGTGTGGTGAGTTTTCCGTCATATCCGAGTTTTGACTGTAAATAATAAACAAACTAGCTGTTAAAGTTGATTAGATTAGGGATAGTCTTTGAAAATTACATATAGAAATCTGACAACTTTCAAATTGAGTCAGTAGAACTTTGACCATTTTTACCATTATTTTGATTACTGTACAAAAATTGTGCTGGGATATTGTACTATTGCATTGTATAACACAATGATAATAATAATAAACAATTATTGCATACTATACAGTAGTATTGTTAGCATTGTTTTTGTTGTATTAATCTTTTGAGTTCGCTTTTATTTTTATATTTTTAGTTTGTTAATTTTTGTAATTTCTTTGTGTTTGTCATTTTAATACTTTTTTTTTTTTTTTTGCTATTTGGGTTTAATTAGTTTTTTTTTTTTTTTTCAGTTTTAGTCTTTATTTCCAGCTAATATTTCAACCTATAATTTTATTTTAGCTTTATTTTAAATATACAGAAATGTTACAGAAATGCAGTCAATAATTTTATACCTTAAAACTCATCTTTAATAACCAAAACTAAATATTTAAATGTTTTTTCCGCTGTGAAAATTTCTTCACGCCTTAAAATAGCCTGAATTTAGCATACATGTATTTATGAATATGCAATTTTTTCCAGCTCAGACTACCTGATCTCTAGCAAACGCTACACAATGGCAAATATTGGTTTAATTCACCCATATATGTTTAAACCAAAACTGATTCATAAGATTCCACTGTTAAACACGAAAAATCAGCTGAAATAATGCTGGCTTCAGCAAGAGGAAACACCATGGATTAACAACCTCGTAGCTCACCGACTGTTGTGATTTGTTTTGCACTTCTCGGCCACCGTACTCTCTACAACGCCGGACACATGTGATTAGCCTTTGGCTTTTTCAAACAGCTAATAATGTGTTGCTAATGTTACATTGTTCCCGTTCGCCATCTCAGCTGCCTTCTAACAATCACCATCATTAGAAACACTTTGAACATCACAGAAAGTCGGTGGAGAAAGGAATATAGTTGATCATAATAGTAATATACATCATACACACTACGTTGCAAAAGCGTGGATAAACGCGTCTTTTGAATACACGACACTTCTACATCATCTATGATAACACTGGCTGAATTATTTGGCATTTGACACGGTAAACTGATATAACACAAGAAAAAGAGGCTTACCGGTGCATCTTCTGCACGGTGGTTGGCGCTGGCTGTGTCCCCAGAGTAAATTGATGGAATCGCGTTGGGCTTTAATATAAGTTTACTAGCAAAACCCAACTTAGTCATAATAAAATTTTCAAAACAGTTCTCTGGGAAATGCCTGCTGCAAACATAGGTCCTCGATGGAAGTTTAGCAGGGACATTACAATTATTCCCAATGAACTGCACCCATTTAGATCGGAGTTTCTGATCATTTGGTAATATATGAAGGCTCACCATTTGTCCTTTCTGAGCTTTGCATCCGACAACAGAACACGTGTCAGCCATCAACATGAAAGTAGTGAAAAATATCAACAGAAAAAAATATACCGGGAAAACCTGGCTTCTCTCGAGACCCCCTGTTTCACAGTTAATGGCCCCGCCCCACACGTTGACGTGCGGGCTATAAAACTTCATTTTCTCCACAGTTAGTCTTTAATACTTTTAGTTAACGACAATAACAATGGTTTTAGTTAACGAGTCTGTTTGTGTGTGTTGTAGAGCGCATGGGGAAGGTGGCGCCGTCTGTGTTCAGTGGAGTTCGGTCTGGAGGAGAGACGGTGCTCGAGAAACCCAAACCTCCATCAGGAAGCGTGTTTGGCAAATGATGAATGGACAAATGCTCCGATAGCGCTAGAGGACGGTTTTGGCATCCGCGTCATGAATTAACCAACTGTAACGTGGATACTGATGTTGCATATTTACAAGTAGCCTATTAGTGTATGTTTTTATACTGTTTGATATTGCTATATGTTTCTCTCAAATTGTCCTTGAAAAATGTATGTGCTAGTTTCTAGTGTCATGTTTTCTATACAAAACATTTCCTAAATGCATCAGTGAGTCGCCGAGTATCATTTCTCTTTCGTCCCGTTTATGACCAAGTCTGTCATTTCAAATCACGTGAGCAAATATTACATCACATTGTGGTTTAGTACACACAAAAAAGTGCTGCCTGTGCAAATATGGGGAAGGAGGGTGAAGTACAAATGAAAACTGATGCTCATTAAAGGATGTAACTACACGAATAAGATTTCCTTGTCATTTTGAAGGTAAAATTATATATGGGTGGTTGTTCATTATATCCCGACAGTTTTAGATCATACTCTAATCTGAGTGTCATCAGGGAAGAAACTCCCACAGCTGCTAAACAGCCAGGGATATTTACATCAGCTGGTGAAGAAACAGAAGCCTGCTTGTACATCAGTTTACCTGACATTTCACTGTAACCTGGATAAATAAAAACCTTCACAGTAGGGTGTAATCTGTGTAAATAATTTGTAAAAGTTTTACATAACTTTTAAAGGTTTTTCATTTACTCACATTGATGGCATCCCTGATGTATATTAATTTCTTTCTATACCTTACACACACCTATTGTTTATTGATATTGATTCATCCAGAAGGGTAGTATAAATTACTGTCTCGATTGTTGTGTGTGCTTTTTCAAACGTCAGCCGAGAAGCACGCATTCACTTGCATTATATGGACTCACAGAGATGGATTACTTTCCTAAAGTTCTATCCATATAGTTTTTCTCAATTGCTTTGGCTTGATTCTTGAATGAAAACTCACTTTATTTATTTTTTAAAGTTCAGATCTCTGAACGATTAGTTTGAGCAGTTACATATGAGCAAAATGAAGATGTGAATGTGTATTGAAGGGGTGGATTCTGGAATCCACTGCCGCTTCAATATATATTTTAAGTTATTAATCAACATTTATATTTCTGTTAAATTATTTGAATGACTTCTTCAATGTATGTTAAAGGATCTATTTTCCTCTGTACCTCTCACTGAGAGAAAAGAACATGTTATCAGTATGTTTTGGAAAGGTTTCCTGCTCAGAGCAGAGCTCAGATCAACTTCAGCCTTGAAGAAGCTGTGAATCATGTGTATCTCTGTATGTGTAGGTGCAGGTAAGTGTTCTGTGCAGGTCCTTTGTACTGGTGGACAACTGGCACTCCGCTTGAGACCAGCAGATGCCATGTTATGACCCCAAAAGGACATCCAGTACCTAAATCCAGGGTCCCCTCGTCATCACTGTGATGAAGGGACATATGTTTCTTACTATCTGTCCACGTGTGGAAAATTTCTAATCTTGTCTATTTTTCTTAGCCAATCAGAATCATCCAACCTGAAGTAATGACGTAGTTGACTCTGTTAGAGTATAATTATTGAGAAAATGTGATTGTTCGCAGAGCGGCCTACGAACTCCTTGGGAGACTTGAAGCTGGCTTCTGCTGATGAAACTGCAAACTATTCTTCATTAAATTTTTCTTCAATTTATTAATTATTTTAAACTTTGACTCCGGGTCTTAATTAACGTATCTGGTTTCAAGGGTCTTAAACTGTTTATCCCCAACAGTATGGTGTAAGGGGAAGACATCAGAGTGTGTGAATATGAACAAGCAACTGCATTTTCAGTTTATATCTAACATTTCTACAAAAATAAATGTACTGTATAAATACAAATGTTCACTTTATTTTTGTGTACTATGCACTAAAAATGCTGGGTTAAAAACAACCCAAGTTGGGTTGAAAATGGACAAAACCAGAGACTGGGTTGTTTTAAATGTTTGCCCAACATGCTGGGTAGTTTTATTTAACTCGTCTATTGTTTAAAATTACTATATGTCTGGCTTAAAATTAACCTAAAATAGGTTGGAAATTAAAAGTAGAGACAACAATAATAATCAAAATGTGCACATTTATTAATAAGTAATTTAGTACATTTTTATTGTTTAATTATTATTAATTAAACGTATTAATGATCATTTATTAAACATATGAATAAATCTTCATTTCCAATTCTAACATACTTTGGGTTCATTTTAAATCAAGCAATACAGTCATTTTTAAACAACAGTTAAGTTAAAAAAAACTACCCAGCAGGTTGGACAAACATTTAACCCAGCCACTGGGTTAAAACAACCCAATCGCAGGGTTTGTCCATTTTCAACCCAGCTTGGGTTGTTTTTAATCCACCATTTTTTAGTGTAGTATTGACTTTTCCCAGTAAATGTTTACCTACTGCTGAAATCTGTATCTAAAAAGCTCAATGATACATAAGAGCATTCAGCAAAACACAAAACTGTCAACAAAAAATAGATATATATAGTGAACATTTTAGCCAGTGTGGCTTACACAATGACCAAAACACTTATTATAGTGGCATTGGCCAATTTGCTGACAAAATAACTAGGTTTTTGGAGAGTTACTAGATTTTGCAGACATGCATTAGAGTTCTGATGTTCCAGCAAAAATGTTGTGACAATTGCACTTATAGGTTAGAGAAGATTTAGACCAAAGTGTCAAAGTGATTGAGAAAGGGTGCAATATCAGAAGGCCTGCAAACTTTGATACACATTCACTGAATGTTGTACAACTAAAAAAATCTTAGGTAACATTTAGGTTTATAAATGAGCAAAGATAATATAAAAAAAAAAAAAATAGCTGAACTGTCCAAGTGTGCCAAAGCAGACAACTGCAAATTCAGGTTTGACTAAGGAAGAATGAAACTTATTATTGTAACAAAAGAGGAAATACTACAATATATGCATCTACAATATACTTTTTCTAGTCCACAAATGCCTTGATACAAGTAAAAGAATTATAATAAAAAAATCATACCATACAATTATGATAGATCCTGTTCAACATGTGCCTGTGTTGTGGTTCAACTTGGTACTGTGTCGACAGATGCAGCAGCAGATTCGTCGAATGTGATTTTCCACACTCGACGAATAAACAAAACTGTTTTTCGCATTATTTGTAATTGTTAGTATCATTATTGGACTGTGTATTTCACAGTTTAAGTGAGAGTTTTGACGTGTTCATGTTGCGCCTCGCAAGCCACGTCCACATTATTTTGAGACATTTGTTTCAATTGAGTTTCATTACAGCGCTGGTTTATAGGCATAGGCAGAGTTTCTATGTATATTTATGGTTTATTTAGGTAAGGTGAGCAGCAGTATCACTGTGGTTATACACTTATAAAGTGACATGTAATTGATTGTTTAATTATGCTGCTATTCACAAAAATTGAGGGAAAATTAGGTTGCTGTACTTCAAGCCTTCGCATCTTCAGTGGTTATAACTACAGCCTGTTCCTAAATTCATATTGAAAACAAAGTCATTACACTCTTTAGGAGCATTTAAAGAGAAAACTGCAAGTTATTCACATTACATTCAATGTTTTATGAGATCATGCCTTCCCTGGGAATCAAACTCCTGACCTTGCTAGTGTCATACTTTACTATTTGAGCTACATAAAATCGACATTAAATAAAGTAGTGTTTATTTAGGGGCAGTCCTGAGGGCTGTTTCATAAAAGATGCTAAGAAAAGCGAGGATTAAACTCCAAAACCTGACTTGAATTAACCTAACAAATGAGTTTGGTCTAAAACGGTTTCATAAAAGGTAATTGAAGTTCATACAGTCCCGCTAATTCCATCCAGGTTCACCTAGTCAAGATAATTTCGTGTGTACGTTTTTTTTTTTTTAAAAAGCCCTAGAGGTCGATCATGGATCAAATCGATCCACCACAGGAAACGGCATACATTTTGTGCTATTTTATGCGTTTGAGACATGGTGTTTTCCTCAGTGCATAACTTACTTTTCACAAGTTTATTCTCCATCTGTAAATGTTTGAAAGTAATGAAAATATTTCTATTTTGCTGCTAAACTTCACATTGAACGAGCGCTGCTGCACACATGCGCGCTAAACAGACGGGACGCAATAGAAGCAATAATTCTAAAATATAGCCTACATTTCGCTAAAATATTTGATGTTGGACATTAAATGTGCCTTGTGTACAAGTTTAAACCTACAAGTAAGTGTATGTTTTTATGATAGTAACTGTAAATGGACTATTGTAATGCGGTAAATCAATATACTTTGGGACAATTACTGAGTTTAGATTCATCTTACCAATTAAAATTTAGTCTGTAACCATAAAGAGTACTACAGCCAAACAAAACCTGAGAGAAATGTAAAAAAAAATAATAATTAAATATTGGGCACAAAACATTTAGCCAGTTGGAATTCAGGTTGATTGGGACACTTTTTCCCAGTCATTTCAATAGAAAAAGTGTCCCAATCAACCTGAATTCCTTATATATATATATATATATATATATATATATATATATATATATATATATATATATATATATATATATATATATATATATATAGACCAGAGTATAGATTAAATATGTGCCTTATGCATGGTAGGCTATGACTTTATTGTGCTTTGACTACAGTGGGTAGTTCCAGTGTGGACAACATCCATACATGTCATTTCTGCAGGCTGCATATTACTCTGTCACTCTTTTCATAGCTTTTGCTGGCTCTGAAACACTCACTTGGTATTTCTCCTGCTCTTTGTCTAGCAAAAAAATCACTCATCACTTAATGAAAGCTTACAAATGAAGGCCTGATTGTTTCAGGTGCCTTGTCACAGTTTTATTGATTTTAAATTTCTGTGTTACTTTTACTATATTTTCACACTTAAAACAATGATTTGGTAATCCTCTTGTACTCTTCTGACAGTTCTCTCCCAAGTGGTTCCATTGTTGTCAGTATTAAGTCTGAGAATGATTCAGTGGGCTATATAACACTTTTAATTGTCAAGAAATTACTTTTCTTTAAATGTTTTGTTTCTCATCATACTTACCTTTTAATTAAAAAAAGCCTTAAACTTACACCAATATTTTTTTTTATTTAGCACTATTTATTTAGTAAATGTGTGTATTATATATTATATATATATATATATATATATATATACATAAGGTCAAATAATTGTATGTGAGAGAGTCAGCTGTAATATTGCGTTCCTATTGGTCAGTGTTAGAGAAGCTCAGCTTAGCCTGACAGTTAGCCTGCTCCAGACCAGGCTAGTTTCCCAGCATAAGTTGCCAGAGTAACTGAGTTTGAACTAATTTAAGTTTGTTTTATGAAACAGAATTCGCTGACAACAAGTCTGACTAAGTAAAATAAGCTTGGCTTGTTTTCTAATCTTGTTTTATGAAACAGCCCTCTGGCCTAACGCGAGTCAGACTGGTAACCGAAGGTTGTGAGTTCGATTCTAAATACCGGCAGGAAATGACTGAGGTGCCCTTGAGCAAGGCACCTAACCCCCAGTTGCTCCCTGGGCACCACAGCAAAAATGGCCACTGCTCCGGGTGTGTGTGTCCACTAACTTGGATGGATTACATGCAAATTCCGAGCATGGGTTTCCATACCTGGCTTTCACATGTCATTTCACTTTATTTTATTCATCAGCTTAATAGCATTGGTAAAGACTTTATTAACAAGCCAGCCCAGCTGCAATACAGGATGTAGTCAATATAATGTCTACTATTCTAACAGGTTACAGTCATAACCACATCAGATCAATCATAAATCCAGGATAGGCCAGGGGTTTTCAGACCTGTCCTGAAGAACCCACTGCACTGCATATTTTGTATGTCTCCTTCATATAACACACCTGATTCAACTCATTGTCTCATTAGTAGAGACTGCAAGAGCTGAAGACACTACACACTGATTCTTGAGAAGTGGGACAAAACAGGATGCAATATTGAAAAAAATAAACCTTATACTCATGCAAATTAAACTACATTTATGTATCTTACACCAGACCAGACCGCCTTATATATTCAACTTAGGACGAAGCATTTGAACTACGAGTGTTTTTACACTTTCTTGCTAAGTTGAATACGGAAGGCGGTCTGGCGGAAGCTAGATTTTTTACTTCATAATGTGTTGAATATGGATTTTTTTTTTAAAATAAAAATGCATCGCTTAACGTCAGAAGGACTTTAAAGCTTAGGAGCATCAGGGTAATAATTAATTTAAGCCTTATGGTCCCTCAACACTAACTCTGTTAGAAGTGAGGACTATCAATTCACAAAAGCAATATATGCTGTCAGGTCACATATTTAGTATTTCTACAATATTAGAAAAACTAAATACTATTTTATATTTGATATAATTAAAAATGACTTGAAAACCACAAAAATATGAAGACTTCATGTTGAATGTCAACACCGTCAGACAGAAAATCTGGTGTTGACACTGACGGTGTTGACATATTAGACATGTCTTTCACAAAACAAATGGAGTTCATGTAGTAGCCATTTTGTTTTCTCTGTTGATGCTAGAAGCTAATAGAACTTGCTTCAGGAGGAAAAAATGATTACAAATTTCAAATAATTTCCTCAGAAATTGGAAGAGGGTGTTGACATATCATGGTTGTGACACAGGAAATATTAACATTAGGATTTAAAATATTCTAAAACCATAAAACTTACTAAAGCCTGTCTGACATTGATGTACTCTGCAGAGGTGGAATGTGGCAAGGGGGTCCTTCAGAGTGACAGCTGCCCCAATATTTCCTGATTTTATTACATTTTAATAAATGTCTGATGGCGTTGACAAAAAGTGGGGACACAAATTTGAAATCTCATGCATGTGTCAGTGACCTTGCTCTGACATAAGATATTATTAAGTGTTGCTTTTGATAAAACAAGCTTTTTTTATCATTAAAAAACATGTTTATCCATTTCATTACATATGAATAATTTAACCATTCACCAAGTGTCATACATTTGATATAATAGAATGATCATCCCTCATAACATTTAAAACAAATTATTTTTAAACCTAATAGCAGTTACAATTGCTGGACATGTTTTGTCCCATCTCTCAAGAATCAGTGTACAGACACATATATCTGCCTGTGATACACTAGCGATGCTAAAAAAATACAATTTTGCTCTGAATATGCTCCGACAGGTTTAATCATCATGTTAAGGGGAGCGCGTGGTTTGTGGGCGTGACAAGAGAGCATGCCATAGTAAACTTTCTTTAAATGGCGTCAAATAGTTAGGAAAGCGAAATGAAAGCGGTCCAATATTCAAACAAAATGTTCATAAATAATGAGAAATAACAGCTTTTAACCTGTACTTCCTAGAATATCTCATGCGACGAATCTGTCGATGTGGAAAGTCAGATAAAGTTATCTGCTTGCACGCGCATGTCCCTAGTTGATCCATAACAATTAACCGCATCGTGTTATTACATTGTTTGGTGCAGATTTTGTACTTAGAAAAAAAACGTACAAAACACATGCATTTTTATACAACAACACGATAAGCATTGGACAATGACTTAGTAACTGGTTAATTTAAACTGTCTGCTCCTAAAACTGAAAGATTAGTGTTGGGGATAAAATCTCTGCAAAACCAACATACACAAAAATAAAGAATATTTCAACAAACACTTACCAAAGTTGTGGATACGATGACGATAGGTTTAACAGGAATTGGTACAGCATCTTTGTTTAAAACAAGGCGATGTGCAAAACCGGATTCTACCGATCCCAAATTCACAAAGCTCTCCGGTGTAAAATGTTTGTTGCAAACATATTTCTTATGTGTGTTGGTAGGCCACAGCAAACCTGCCGCCTGCACCCAAAATTGAGCTCTTGCGTCGCGGGGAAAAGCAAACAATACTTTTGTGTTGTTGCACCCAAGAAACGCACACTTACGAACCATGTCGCTGAACGACAACAGTGAGGGTTAAACAGACAAGAGAAGTGAGACTTTCTAATGTATAATACGGCGCAGTGCTTGGATTGAACGAGTTCTTTCTCGTGAATAATGTGGAAAAACGCGCAGAAACTGATGACGTAACAGCGTACTCTACAACCACGACAGCCAATCACCACTCCGAACTGACGCATGTACCTCACATTTCGTGACGTTTCTTCAACTTTGCTTTTCAAACCGGAAGAACGAAATTCTTCTTCTTCTAGCTTTGTGGCTGATTGCAACCATGTCACATGCATACCACCACATACTGTACCGGAGTAAGCAGCATGGATTATGGGAAGAACGAAATGGCTCCAGAGAACGCAAAAATAACCAGTTTCTACTTGTTTATAACATTCTGTTTTATGAGCCATTACTGTTTTCAGCTATGTGCAACCTCTATCTATTGACATCTCAAATGTTTTAGGGTTTCATGATGCTTTAAGAATAAGCTACTCTGTGGTGGTAAAGTCAGATTTTAAAATAATAATAATTAGGAGTATTATGTCTAAATCCCAAGATAAATTTTTTTTTTTTTTTTTTAAAAAGAAGTCACTGCTTACTACACATTAACAGAAATGTTAATATGAACAAGTATAACAAAAACCATGCATACTTACAGGAACTGGATGTCTGCACCTTTCTGTCTGGTGAGAAAATACATATTCACTACACATTTCAGCTCCAATTAAATAGCTTACTAATACAAAAACCTGTGATTTTACACATTAAACCAAAAGAGGTTGATTATGGAATATGCATGATAAAACTATAATCTCTGTGATCCGCTAAGTGAAAGCACAACATTTTTGCTTTATAGAAGCACTAATATTCACGAGACATTGTATTTTTAAAACGGCGTGTTTATTAATTTCATTTTAAAAAATAAAAAAAAAAAAAACTAAAAAGGACTATTTCATCATCACTATAAGAAACAGTACGGAAGCACTGAGAGTCTTTGAGCATTTCTAGCTCTTCAAGTATGTTCGTTCTGTTCATATACCAGGGGACTGTGCCTCGAGGAGGGCATGGGGCCGGAGATGAAGAGGAGCCGACTCGGCTGACCCCATTCGGTCAAACTCCAGATGCCTCCTCTCCAACAGAATCCATCTTTTCCTTCATTCAGCAACAACTGCAGTGAAGTCCAAACAGCAGCAAACGGTTTTGAGTGGGAAGAGTGAAGCAATGAGCACAGGAAATGAACGGAGTTAGAGATGCACATAAGAGAAAGAGCGAGATGACAGTAGCGGAGACTCAGAGAAATGAAAAATACAGCTTAAAGTTAGGAGGGAAGAGAGCAGTTACTATGGTATTAAAAACGAGGAGAGAGATCTCCATCCAGTGCATGTTAAAACCACTCCAGTCAAGTCAATGCAATGCAACACTCAGGAAATTGCATAAATGTATATCCTAACAATTAGAACAATGAACAACACGACTTGCATCATTTCCAACAACAAATAATAGGAAACTCAGCAATACAACTTATGTAGACGGAAAAAGAGCATCAAAATGTAAACAAATTCACTCCTTCGTTGGAAAAAAAACGAGAAAAAGAGGTTGTAGGATTTGTCCGTCCACCACTCTTGTGCTGCGTCCCTCCATCCCTCCGTACTAAGTGCAACTGAGGCAGTGTTAGTCCATCTTTGAATCAAAATCTTTGAATTCCCACCCTCCAGTCCCTTCATGAAATGACAACAACAGCAGCAGCACCCCTGCAGGTCATCTGGGGTGCAGCAGAAATCGGTCTAGGTACTGTGACATGGCTTCCCAATTCCGCCACAGGAAAGCCAAGATAATGACAAGGAGCAATGTGGAAAGTGTACGGCTACGTGTTTTCATCAGTGGTACTACACAGTTTGCGACCGTCGAGACGAACACTAGGAGTACCGCCATGACGGCCAGCAGCACGTTGATGAGTTTGCCGAGTAAAGTGCGTGCTGTGGCGTTTTCCAACCCTTCCAACTGAACCACTTGTTGTTGCTGCTGCTGAAGCTCCATCTTAGAGATGCGCGTCTGACAGGCCTCCAGCGCCTCCTACAGGAAGTGAGCGAGAAAGGTGTTATGAGCAAAGCTGCCTTTTTACCATCTCTGACAAACACACCGGAAGTCATTCATTTCCAAAGGAGAGTAGTACGGAGGCTGCATGGAGTTCGGATAATATGCCTATGCAGAATTTTTGGATCTGATGCGCTTTCTTTGGATTGAAATATTTGAACTTTTGCACCTAAACCATATGTGACTGCCTGACTAGATGTGATGTATTCTAATCAAATCTATCAAAGTCCCCCTGTAATCAACTTTATCCCTTAAAACTCATCGTTGATCACTGAAATGACATATTTAAATGTTTTTTTTTCCTGTGAAAAATGTTCTTCATGCCTTGAAATAGCTTTAATGTAACTCTACACCCTTGCTTCATTCAGTATATGCGTAAATATGAATATGCTAATTAGCCCCGCCTCCACTCACTCGCACGACATGAGCTTAGAGATCCAGTCGGTCAACTTACTGAGGTAAACGCAACATAACATAATGCTACCGCTTTTTACAACGTCAGACACATAACTCAAATTAATGTATGATTAGCCTTTTGCTTGACTGTTATCACAGCTAATAATGTGTTGCTGATGTTACATGACTCCCCTGCTTCAGACCGGTCATAGTTAATGATATGCTAAAGCCCACCAGCACGTTGACGTGATTGGTTACAAGGTAGTTTGTGACGTCACAAACACCAGCGATTAAAAACCGCATTTTTGAAAATGTCTTTAGATCACTGCATTTTTATAGACAAAATGCTCAGCAATAGTGTTGACTTATGAATGATTTGTCTTAAAGCATATTAAAAACATCACATAGACATATAAACAACATTAAAAACTTGATTTTCAACACAGGGGGACATTAACATGAGATGAGAATTACCTAGATTTTTTAAAATACTAAAGTGTCTTTAAAACTATTTCTGTAAAATTGGTGGTTATTAATCATACCTGAAACAAATATTTTATAATTAAATTATTATTTACATTGGTTAGCCCTAGAAAACCTTCTGTTTCTTTTAGATGTATTGGCAGTCATTTGTTTTGTGTGAATATATTTATACATTCATTATTAAATTATTTTACCATGGTGAATAAGCTGCTTCATGACCAACTTAAATTTCTGTGCAACTGCCATTTAGGGATGACATATGAAAATCATACACAAATGCTGGAGATAGCTGAAAGCTAGCTTAAGAGAGATAATATGCAGCTGATACACAACTTCCATTCCAGTTAATGCAAGACTTGAATGATAGTAATGGGTAACAGAGCAGAACATGTACATTTTAGCTGCATAATATCACTAAAAATAAACCCTCAAATAGGACTCAGTGAGTTACATATGGCTTTCATTATGAAAACTGAATTAGAAGACTAAACGTTGTCCATCAGATCGATACAAAATAGCTTAACAATAACAGCTAATGTTCTTTCCCATCAGAAATCCCAGCATTAGGATTCTCCTGTTTCACTTAAAAGTTTATATGCCAGAACTAAGGGTCTGTTTACACCCGGTCACTTAATGCGTTTTCTCTGATTCGATAGCTATCCGATCATGAAAGACCAGGTGTAAATGCCTTCTGAAACACTTTCAAGACACTTTCAACACTTCTTTTCAGAAGGTGGTTTGTGACGCATTTCAAAGAAACTGGACAAGTGTAAATGCATGTGGTTGTTGAAACCACATAGGTAAATTTTACTCCTCCCAAAACGGTAAAAAAATAAATGTAAAAAATAAATAAATGAGCGTGTTATAGGCTATATAACGTGTTAAAGCTAAATATGACAGCGATGCTGCAACACGCGTCGCCGCAGATGAGTACGTCTTCAGCAAGCCGACGTGCAAACTTCTGCAAATGAAACTGAAAGAAAGTCGCAGATGGTCAACACACAATCATCTTCATTAAAAGTAATGAGACTAAATGATCTTACCAGTGCTGATGCCGCTCTCTCTCTCCTATTGCGGTCTTTGATCTTGAAATTAGCTGATGATAAATAAAATGCAGCTCATAT
Organism: Chanodichthys erythropterus; assembly: GCF_024489055.1. Taxonomy (NCBI): domain Eukaryota; kingdom Metazoa; phylum Chordata; class Actinopteri; order Cypriniformes; family Xenocyprididae; genus Chanodichthys; species Chanodichthys erythropterus. Next base: position 17,434,428 of record NC_090226.1, read on the forward strand.
CTGTTGCTTTAGTTATTGTTGAATCCGTTAAATTTGCATATAGCGCAGGAATTGAAGATCGTATTTATATTTGTTTTGCGGAGACATTTTTGTGGCCAAATGGAACCCTTTTAACAAATCAGATAGCTATCCGATCAGTAAAAATGCATGAAGTGACCAGGTGTAAACAGGCCCTAAGACTGGTAAAAATGGTTTTAAAAAAAATCTCGGATCAGTCTTTTAAAATATCTTTGATTGAATCACAATTTTTATATTCAATGAAAATTTTTTCCTCGTTAGTTAAGGCATTACACCGCTCTAGATTCCATAACCCCTCTCACTGATGGCAAATTGTGTCCTAATTGGAAACTTTTTCCAGGCAGCTCCCTGTACTCCCACTTTTGCTTCTGTCTGTCTGCCCATGAGCATCTTTACCTGCTTGAAGCCAAAAGTGCAGGAAGGATGGAAGTTATGTCAATACAACTGTACAGTACAAGTTCAGTGAAATTAATAATAATAAAATTATTATAAATGCCATTTTAAAGCTAACATGTTATTAATGCATATAAATATTTTTACAATTGCACTGTACAATTGTATTTTTATAATATAGTAATGTTTATTCAGGACATTTCCATATTCGAAACAGGTCTGCTCACATTGCAAATGTATTCCCAAAATATTAGCAAATAAATAGAAATAAATTACCCGAACTCCAAGCAATATTTACAACATTTGATCTATTTCACATAAATCTCTATATGTGTACCATCCAATGTTTCAAGTGCATGTTGGATGGTGCTGTTATTATTAAGTAAAACTATTTACTATTTAAATCATGTTCATTAATTGAAGCTGAAATAAAATAAAATTGAAGTGAAAAAAAAAACACCTTCTTAATAAATGAAAAAGGGAAATGTTGCCTTGGCTATGTTTAAGTTGAAGTACTAATATTACAAGAAAAAAAGCCTAAAACTGAAAAGAAAAACAAAAAAAAAAACAATAAAACATTATTATATAATATTATAAAATTATATTAATTATAAAAAAAATATATATATTATTAATATTATAAAATTATTTTATAATATTATAAAATAAAATATTTTTCCACATGGTAAATGTCTGATTCATTCAGGAATGAATGAATAAATGGCTCTTTTTATGAATAAGCCATTGAATCATTGGTTCACCCAATTGATTTGAAACGTAACACTGCTATGTGTTGCTCGGAGATGCAAAACAGTTCTGTTGTGGCTTTAAAGGTAATACTTGTTACTCTTGTGATATTGCTAAACTATATCATAAAATGTGACAAAAAAAAAAAAAAAACTCATACTGGACATTTTTGCCAGGCTCCATCATGCAGTGAATTGTTGCCCTGCTTCATGTCACCAATCAACTATGAAATGTAGGATGATCTACATAGGACTGGGGTAGGAAAGGTGCATTAAATCATTTTTTTGCGCGTTATTTTTCCATAACTAATTAATTGAATGAAAGTGTTAAATCAACAGCCCATATATTACCATTCAAAAGTTTGGGGTCGGTCAGATTTTTTATGTTTTTTAAAAGAAGTCCCTTCTGCTCACCAAGGCTGCATTTAATTAATTAATTTAAAATACAGTAAAAACCAGTAATATTGTTACATTTGAAATTATTGTAAAATGTAATTTATTCTTGTGTTGGCAAAGCTGAATTTTCAGCATCATTACTCCAGTCTTCAGTGTCACATGATCCTTCAGAAATCATTCTAATATGCTGACCTGCTGCTCGAGAAACATTTACTGTGTACAATTGTACAAAATATTTGTATACAATATTTTTTTCAGGATTCTTTGATGAATAGAAAGTTCAAAAGAACAGTGTTTATTTGAAATATAATCTTTTGTAACATTACAAATTACTTTACTGTCACTTTTGATCAATTTAATGCATCTTTGCTGAATAAAAGTATTCATTTCTTTAATTTCTTTAAAAAAAAAAAAAAAATTCTTACCGACCCCAAACTTTTGAACGGTAGTGTAAAATGTTACAAAAGCTTTCTATTTCAGATAAATGCTGTTCTTTTGAACTTTCTATTCATCAAAGAACCCTGAAAAAAAAAAAAAAAATACACAAATTTTTTCAACTTTGATAAAAATAAGAAATGTTTAAAATTAAAATTAATAAAATTACTTTGTAAAATATATTCAAATAGAAAAACAGTTATTTTAAATTGTAGTAATATTTCACAATATTGCTGTTTTTACTCTATTTTTAATTAAATAAATGCACCCTTGGTGAGCATAAGAAAACATAAAATAATCTTACTGATCCCAAACTTTTGAAAGGTAGTGTATATACATATAAAATCACCAAAACTGAAATTAAAATGAAAAAGCATACCAAAAAAAAACAATTATATAAGTATTTAGTATTGTGTTGGACATGAATACCTGTATGTCTCTGGCTCTCTCATAAGACTGGTAAGCGATTTTCTCCTCCATGCTGGCCAGCTCTTGTTTCAAGTTGAGAATCTCATTTTGATGCAGTTCTGTTAAATCATTCAACTGCTCCTCTAAACGCTCACACCTAACACATACACATACAAAACAAGATAAAACAGCATAGAAAATGCAAGAAAGGGGCCTAAAAGGCAACTACAACATAATCATCCTTTCCAACACTTTCTAAACAGGCATACTGTTTTGACTGTGAAACTTTCATTATCTATACAAACCTGTGAAAACTACATAGACCACTTATTAGTGCCAGATCAGTTCCTATAGTAACATGTACCTGAATCTCTCCTCTTGCAGAGCCTGCATGATATCTGTGTAGTCTCTGTGATAGTGAGTCTTCAGGTCTTCAAAGGATTCTTCTAGTCTATTCTGGTTGTCCTTCAGTTCCTGGATCTCGTGCAGCAGAGCATCGAAGCCAGAGCTCTGGCCGTGCTCCAGTGTATTACCCTTTGAGCTCGGAGGCCCTCCGGGAGCCCCTGTGGTGCTATTTGCTCCTGCTGACCCTGACGTAGCGCTGGAGCAGTCATCCTCACTGCCATATTTTGGGCTGGACTGCATCTGCCCAGGTCCTGGGGTCCTAGTGCCTGCCATCCCCGTACTTGTTACAGGCTCATCACCTTGTTGTTCATCCAGAGAGTCTTTTAGGGCAGAGATGTTGTCTGCACTTCCAAATTTGTTGCGGATAAGAGAGGCAAACTCACGAGGTTTGGACACGACTGCTCCTGCGGCAGAGTGAGTGGCCTGAGAGATACTGGAGAGGCCACCGGTTACCTGAGAGAGAAAACCACAATTTAGTCAAATACATTTATCAGTGTCATTTGAAATTACATTTTACCCGAGTTGTGAGTTTCCTATCTGGATAAGGTTTGTCTCAAAGTGAGAGACTTGAAAATCATGGTCACTGGAAGTGGCAAAAAAGGCTAAAAGATTTTTTATTTTATGATTGTAAACTGGTCAGATGTGCCTGGAAAGCAAAAAAAAAAAAATCACTAACAGGAAAACAGTGGTATCAAAGCTCTAGTCCAAAAGCTAGTGAGCCGCCTACCCAGACAGCATTTTAAAGCCTCACAGGCATGCTTCCAAAACAGTCTGTTCCGAACGAAAGGCAACATTGAATCCTTCTCAGAATGCAATCCCAGTATCTATTCTCTGGTATCTGCATTTACATTTCACAACTTTTTGAAGTATTACAATCATTCAGTTATCGCAAGTATTGGCCATATGCATATTGGGATTTGAACATTTGTACAATTTCAATATATCTTCAGGGCTCCAGACCTGCAACTTGCAACCTGGTGCGATTAAATTTAGTTAGAGTGAGACCTCTAACAAAACTAAAAACTGCCAGAGCTGCCATTTCTGTTGCATATGAGGAACATCAAACTGCAAACGAAATGATAGCAGAACAAAAACGTACTACTCATTTGTGCTGCACAGCATGGACCGTTTATCAGCTCGTTTATCAGCTTTTTGCAAGTAAACTGGCTGATTCCGATACCGATTTCCGATTTCAGAATTATTATTCTTATCAAGCAACAAACAAGAAAGAATGAAAGTATACATAAACAAGATGTTTATTTGGTATTTAACAGGCTAAACTGTAACAGTTAAACATTAACTGTAACCATCTTAAATTAACAGCAGTAACTGCGCAGTAAGTAGCCTACATTCAATATACATAGGTAGGCATTTAGCTTTTGTTTTTAAATTGGCTTGAAATCTTAAATGAAAACTGTAACCATGTCATTTTAAAAAGGCAACAACTGCATAGTTCCACAATCCAAACAACACAATCAAAACACATTCAACACTCCAAACAAAGATTTTACTTAATCCGCATTCAGCATTTGTTTTCGTTTTTAAACTTGGTGTAAAGAAAAAAGGTCTTTACCAGTGAAACTAAATAAAACCAAGGCTGTTTGCAGTTTACCTGCAGCATCAAACGGCATCTGCCTCTCTCTTCCCCCCACTTCTCACACATAGCTCCTTTCTTCTCGTTTCCACAGTAGTCATGGTTACCCCTGCAACAGAGCGCGCTTGCCGGAGCTGTCAGGGCATCGCGCTCAGAACACCTCGCGCAGGTCGTTTCGCGAATAATTACAAATGTAGTCTGTGCACGCGGGCACACTTCCGGGAAAATCAGACGAAAAAAATACCAAAATCCGATTTATGGACGGTCAACCGGTGCATCCCTAGTACTCATGGGCCGATATCTGATCACGCGACACCGTTACTACACAGCGCTGGGAGATCTAGTGAGGAAGCAATTGAAACCATTCAAATTCAACGCAGAATTCTCTTGTTATAAACCGTATCAGTTCAAACTGCACTGACGTAGAAACCAGGAGAAGCATTGTGCCATGAATTAACAAGTTATAGAAGGCTTTTCAGTCCACAAATCACCAACATTCACCATAGATTTAATGTGGTAACGCAAACTGTAACCATGGTATTGTGGCAGAAATAGTCAAATGCGTTTATATTATTCATTTCAGGGTTTGTAAATCCTTTTGAGAGAGAAATTCATGCACTTTTCAAGAACTTTCAAGTGCTTCACACAACTTTTTCCCAGCACTTCAAAGCTCCAAGTGAATAATTGCACTGCAGGTCGATTTAAGGCATGTCCCTAAATTTTCTGCTAGTGCTTCTAATATTTTCAGTAAGGGGCTACTTCAGTAAGTGCTCCTATTAAAAAGTTAGTCTGGAGCCCCGATGTTGCAGCCCTAGCATGTGTAGTCGCTATCTATGTAAAGCGTTTCAAAATTAGTCACTTATGAGGTTCTATTTATGTTAAAAGGTGCCATCAAACGTTTTTTTTTACAAGGTGTCCCCTGAATGTGTCTGTGAAGTTTCAGCTCAAAATACCCCATAGATTTTTTTATTAATTTTTTTAACTGCCTATTTTGGGGCATCATTAAATATGAGCCGATTCATGCTGCGGCCCCTTTAAATCTGGCGCTCCCCCACCCACGGAGCTCGCACTTGCCTTGAACAGCATAAACAAAGTTCACACAGCTAATATAACCATCAAAATGGATCTTTACAAAGTGTTCGTCATGCATGCTGCATGCATACATCGGATTATGTGAGTATTGTATTTATTTGGATGTTTACATTTGATTCTGTATAAGTTTGAGGCTATGCTCCGTTAACGGCTAATGCTACACTGTTGGAGAGATTTATAAAGAATGAAGTTGTGTTTATGAATTATACAGACTGCATGTGTTTAATAATGAAAATAGCGACGGCTCTTGTCTCCGTGAATACAGTAATAAACGATGGTAACTTTAACCACATTTAACAGTACATTAGCAACATGTTAAGGAAACATTTAGAAAGACAGTTTACAAATATCACTAAAAATATCATGTTATCATGGATCATGTCAGTTATTATTGCTCCATCTGCCATTTTTCGCTATTGTCCTTGCTTGCTTACCTAGTCTGTTGATTCAGCTGTGCACATCCAGATGTTAATACTGGCTGCCCTTGACTAATGCTTTGAACATGGGCTGGCATATGCAAATATTGGGGCCTACACCCCGACTGTTACGTAACAGTCGGTGTTATGTTGAGAGTCGCCTGTTTTTCTGAGGTTTTTTTAAACAAATGAGATTTCTGAACTCTTGTTATTTCAACTATGCCAAGATAAATTCAATTTTTTATTCTAGGGCACCTTGAATACACTAAACTTTTCAAATCTAAAACACTGGACATTATACACTTGCCAACTTTGTAAATGTTTACAGAGGAAAACTGGGCATCATACAATAAATGACCGAGAATCACATACAACCAGACTTTCAAGTAATTTGAACACAAACTCACACAGAAACATGGAGGCGCAAGTCATCTGCATATGACAAAAGAAATTAACAATGGCCCTGTTTGCACCTGGCATTAAGATGCATTTTGATCGATCAGATCAAGTGGACGAGGCTAAATACAGGTGTAAAACATCATGCACGATGCAATTTTCTACAAAATCTGTCAACTTTGATTGTCCAGACTACAAATCAAGGCTACAATCTGGTAAAAGTAGTGTAGTATATGTCTTTAGAAGGTAACTGCATATGTAGGCTGTAGGCAGCTAGACAGCTCACTAGGTTTGAGAAGAGAGCTATTGACTAAACATGATCTTTCTTTTGATTCCATAATTTAAAATGGTTATGTTAAACCAACGTTTCATTAACTTTCAATCACCAAAAAGATCCAAACCTGGCTTGCTGACAGAGTACAAGACTGGTCTACACTGCTTGTGTCATACGAAAAACTTAAAAAGTCCTGTTTGATCCCCTAAAATAAATGAAAACATTTCAGATCAGCACACATCTACTCCAACAACTTCTAAACAGATCCTTCAATGTTCCAAACTGTAAAGAAATGGGGCAGTCTTTACCTTGGCACCCACATCCTTCAGACCCTGGTGCATGTCTCGAAGGACATCTTTGGGCTGCCGTGGTATTCCATTGTGCTCCACCTCTCTGAGCTTGCGGTGGTAATGCTCCAGCTTCCTCTGCAGCTGCTGGATGGTCTGCGCAGACTTCTGGTTCTTCTTCTCGAACACTTGCTTGATGCGAGCACTCTGCTGTTTGTCTGCATTGTTGGCCAGCTTCAGGTACTCAGCTACATTGTCGTCTCTTGCCGTTTGTTCGATTTTGATCTGCTCTGTGAGTTTGAGAATCTTTTGCTGTAGCTGAGCAATGGCCTGCTTGGTGCGCTGAGGGTCCGGGGTGCCATCAACTGAATCCACACCGTACTGACCACCGTCTGAACTGGTTGACAGAGCATTGGGAGACATGGCGGGGCCCGAAACCTCCAAACGATCCTGCTGCAATAGGAAAAGTGAGATTTAGTGCTGTGCAGATAAAATCATGTATTTAAAGTCTTTTTCTCATGTTACTGCATTGATAATTTAAATATGTATCAATATTTTTAATTTATAGATTTACATCTCTTCTAGGAATGCACAATATATTAGTGTCATATCAGTAATTGATATTTTTACGATTTGTCATTAAATCAGTATCGGTCATTTTTATTTTTGCATGCTCATTTCCCCTATTTTTCTCCCACTATTTATTTAGATTAACTTTGAGTGTTAGATGATGGCAAAAGTAATATTTTAAAGGACTATTAATTTAATAACACTGTTATGTAACCTTTAACAAATCTAAAAAAGAAATAATTATACTTTAGTACTTTATTTTTAATTCAGACAAAATTGAATTTTAATATCAGGCCAAACATTTAACATCTGTGCATCCCTAATAATTTACAACAATTCAGCCGCACATAAGTAACGAAAGGTTTCATTTCATGACCCAGCTCTAGAGAGATTAGTGACAAAAACTATTAACGTGAGAATACATTTCGCACTCCATTTTTTTCCACAAGAATAAAAAGAATAGAAATAAGTTACCATTATTGACGGTTCACTTTCAGTCCAGTCCATCTTGAAAGACGTGGCACATTTGGACTATGTGAAAGGCTACATCGTCTCAGGTGACGTTGACGTTTTAGACCTCTGTACTATGACATAGCCCTCAAAGTTCTGAGATAATGCTTGGCATTCACTGATAAAGAATGGCACACTGCACCACATCATCAATAGAGGAAAATGAAAAAGGGAACCAAAGCAGGGATTTTTTTTTTTACATTCTTTTGGTACTTTTAATATGATTAACATTACAAGTCAAGTAAGCTATGGTCTTTTTAATCTTTAGTTCAACCTTGCAATGAAATGAACTCTGTCCCTTCACCCATTGACAGCTGAGTCCAAACCAGATTATCAGTGATATGGCCTTCGTAGATAAAGAGCTACAGATGATCTAAGCATCCATCAGAGTCATTCTAAACTGGCTAAGAGCCCCACCAGCGTTGTTTGATCATGAAAAAAACAAATTTATATTCCCAATAAGGTCAGTTGTTTACTGCCAATGATAAGTTCCCCTATTGCAACTTGACAAGACACACAGCCCAGGTAGATTTCTCAGCTATGTGGACATGCATACACAGGAAAACTAGGTGATCTGATCACGTGGCCAACAGCCCATTCGATAAGACCCAGACGATGCCTGTTAAGAGACATTACAGCTGACCTATGATGCCCTTTTCACACCTAACTGGTCAAGAGAGGATTTTCTCCCCCTTTCTCTGGGAATCATTGTTCTGTTTGATTAACAAAGCCGTTAAAGCCTCTTACCTCTCTGAGACAAAATGCGTTGGCCTCAAGTTTCACTGACAACAAACTAAGCTGTAAAACCTAAACTGTAAATCGCATATGGGGGATAGCAGATGGAAAAATTGCACTATTTTTTAATTTAAAAACAAAAACCAGAACACCATCCCTAGGAAATTCACTAATCTACTGAGCTAGCCAGACTAAAATAGTCATCTGAAATAAATGACAGAGCTTATGTTTGGACACTCCCCTGATAGAGGAACATTCAGGATAGCGCCACTAAGTTCTCCAACAACAGGTGAGTTGAATCACTTTGGCAGTCACCCAGACCCTGTAGTGTATCTGGTGAAAATGCTTAGCTGTTAAAAAAGGCATGCTTAAAAGCATAGTACTATGAACTGAATGCAAGCATAAATTACCCTCAAGAGACTTAATACATTAGTCTGGGTGAACATTTCTCCTGGTAAATGAATCCTAATGGTTATTTTGAGTGAGCAGCAGCAAAATGCATCCAGTAATGGAGAAATGCTGAGCAGAAGAGTAACTGGTTTTGCAACTATCCGAACTGCGGTTCTAAATAAAGTTGCTGCACCTGTCATGCAAGAGCAAACTTAACCTTGAGTCTATCCTTGAGGACACAAGAAAGCAAACAGTTACCCTGATCCCACATCCTGGTTGAAAAAGGCACAAATACATTGATTTTGACATTATACTCAATGGTGCCTGCAGAAGTGCCCTGAATTGAAGTACATCCAAAGACTTTGCTAAATATAGCAAGGCTTAGAGAACATAGTGACCTGCTACACAAGCTTCCTGACCTGTGAATGCTGTCAACCCGTCCATCCATCCTGGAGGTTTCTTTCAGACACATGTAGCAGTCAACAGATTGCCATCTACACTGATTACTGTTAAATTCAAATCTGACTTCCCAGCACTTTCAAACAACCTTCTATCACCTCCTATTGAACATTGATCATGTGTGCTTTGGGAAAAGGCATGCTGGGATACTTTGTAAAACTCAACATCAAGGATTTTTTTACTGTGTGCCTTTTTTTTTTTAAACTGATTGTTCCAGTAGTTCAGTGCTGTTAATGGTTTTGCAATTTACTTGAGGTTATCATCTTTTGGGAAACAGCCGAGATTTCTATCTGCCCTGCAAACATTTTGACTGGCCCAAACACAAAAATGTTTATATTTTATTTTAAATTTACATTTATAAATTCTTTTGATGTATGATTTTCATACTTATTTAATATTTATTTTAAATATTTATTTTTAATATTATTATCCATCTTTCACAAATTTTATTTTTAAGTTTATTTTAATTTTAGAATTTTAATATTATTTCTGTATATTTTTAAGTTTAAGAAGATTTTCAATAATAGCTGTAAATGAAACCGTTATTATAATTGTACAAGAAACTTCAAAAATACTTTTGATGGAAATTCTACTCAATTCCACTGTTTGCAAATTTTAACCCACTCTTAATGAAAACCTTGTCAATGTTAATCAGTAATGTCATTGTACTTAGCTGCCAAGTGTTAAAGGGACCTAATATGCAAAATTCATTTTTACATTGTTTTTGAATATATTTATGTTTCCAAAGTGTGTGTGCACAACCACATTATTATGGTAAAAATCCATCCACTCTGTTCTTTTCTCCATAATCAGAAATACACTGCTCAAAAAATTAAAAGGAACACTTTTTAATCAGAGAATAGCATCAAGTCAGTTAAACTCCTGTGATATTGATCTGGTTAGTTAAGTAGCAGAGGGGGTTGTTAATTAGTTTCAGCTGCTTTGGGGTTAATGAAATTAACAACAGGTACACTAGATGGGCAACAATGAGACAACCCCCAAAACAGGAATGGTTTTACAGGTGGAAGCCACTGACCTTTTTTCCCTACTCATCTTTTCTGACTGTTTTTCACTAGTTTTGCAATTGGCTAGGGTCAGTGTCACTACTGGTAGCATGAGGCGATACCTGGACCCTACAGAGGTTGCACAGGCAGTCCAACTCTTCCAGGATGCCACATCAATACGTGCCATTGCCAGAAGGTTTGCTGTGTCTCCCAGCACAGTCTCAAGAGCATGGAGGAGATTCCAGGAGACAGGCAGTTACTCTAGGAGAGATGGACAGGGACATAGAAGGTTCTTAACCCATCAGCAGGACCGGTATCTGCTCCTTTGTGCACAGAGCAACAGGATGAGCACTGCCAGAGCCCTACAAAATGACCTCCAGCAGGCCACTGGTGTGAATGTCTCTGACCAAACAATCAGAAACAGACCTCATGAGGGTGGCCTGAGGGCCCGACGTCCTCTGGTGGACCCTGTGCTCACTGCCCGGCACCATGGAGCTCGATTGGCATTTGCCATTGAACACCAGAATTGCCAGGTCTGCCACTGGCACCCTGTGCTTTTCACAGATGAGAGCAGATTCACCCTGAGAACATGTGACAGATGTGAAAGTAGGGCTGCACGATTAATCGCATGCGATTGTCATGCGTGTCTCATCAGTAAAGCCGGTTCTGTGATTAGCGGTAAGTGTCCATCACCTGCTTTCAAATGGAGCGGCACTTAATATACAGAGCCGTAGTTCGCGGACAAGCTACGCAATATCGCATTCATAATCGCAGATGAATCGCCTTCGATTATGAACGCGATATTGCGTAGCTTGTCCGCGAACTACGGCTCTGTATATTAAGTGCCGCTCCATTTGAAAGCAGGTGATGGACATTTACCGCTAATCACAGAACCGGCTTTACTGAGGAGACACGCATGACAATCTCATGCGATTAATCGTGCAGCCCTATGTGAAAGGGTCTGGAGAAGCCGTGGAGTACATTATGCTGCCTGTAACATCGTTCAGCATGACCGGTTTGGTGGTGGGTCAGTGATGGTCTGGGGAGGTATATCCATGGAGGGATGCACAGACATCTACAGGCTAGACAATGGCACTCTGACTGCCATTAGGTATCAGGATGAAATCCTTGGACCCACTGACAGACTCTACACTGGTACAGTGGGTCCTGGGTTCCTTCTGGTGCATGACAATGCCTGGCCTCATGTGGCGAGAGTATGCAGGCAGTTCCTGGAGGATGAAGGAATTGATACCATTGAATGGCCCCCACCCTCGCCTTACCTAAATCCAATAGAACACCTCTGGGACATTATGTTTCGGTCCATCCAACGCCATCAGGTTGCACCTCAGATTGTCCAGGAGCTCAGTGATGCCCTGGTCCAGATCTGGGAGGAAATACCCCAGGACACCATCCGTCGTCTCATTATGAGCATGCTCAGACATTGTCAGGCATGCATACAAGCACGTGGGGGCCATACAAACTACTGAGTACCATTTTGAGTTGCTGCAATGAAATTTCAGCAAAATGGTCTAGCCTGCTGCATCATTTTTTTCACTTTGATTTTCAGGGTGTCTTTGAATTCAGTCCTCTGTAGGTTGATAATTTTCATTTCCATCAAACGATGTGGCATCCTTTTGTTCCTAACACATTACTCAGTCCATATCAGTATAGATATCCTGCATGATATTTTTCCCCATTGAGATCTGATGTGTTTTCAAAGTGTTCCTTTAATTTTTTTGACCAGTGTAGTATCTACGTTTACATGGAGACCTTCTGTTTCAATTGAAATTATTTAATTCCAATTAATGAATCCGAATGTAGTGTTTACATGATCACAAAATAAAGTGATCGGGTTGATGTGCGCATTTATATTTCAGAAGCTTCAGATCGGAATTGATTTTTTGACATGCACACACTGCACGAATATACAGTTTCCCGCTGTTCGCGCATACTAACCATTCTCCTGATTGCCTCTATTTTTTGTTTTACAGGGCAGACTTAATATTTATATATTTCCTAATTTAGGGAATGACGAGCATATGAACCATTGTGTCGTGCTGCTTATATTTATCAAGCAGTAAAAACACCCCTTCCCATGCCCAAAACAAGGCGTCTTTGGATGAGAGTCTGAAACAAAGACTGATGGAATTTTGTCCTGCTCCACTTCAGATGATAAGTGGAAGAAGAACTTTAGAATAACACAACAGTCATTTATGACACTTCATTCAACAACAACAGTCATTACCCCATTTCTAAGTCATTGCACATGCTCTGTACTTTCCAGTTTCTGTTTTCAATCCGATCAAGTGTTTACATGTCCTATCGATCGGATTAGAAAAGGTTTAAACCCTTATAATCCGAGTTTAATTATAATTTGGAAAAATAATTCCGATTGATGTGGTTACATGACTTTTTTATTCCGACTGTGCTACTAGTCTGATTACGATCAGATTTTTAGGGTCCATGTAAACGCAGCTCGTCTCAAAATGAGCTGTTCAGAAATGCACTCCATTGTGATGTCACAGTGACTCAGGCCCCGCCCAAAACTGGCATCAGAATCTCCACCCATTTACAGCATGGTATAATAAATGATATGTGGGGTAGTTTGAGCTGAAACTTAGACACATTCTGGGGACACCTAAGACTTAAATTTCATCTTGTAAAAAAAGGACATAATAGGTCCCCTTTAAGAAGTTGACAAGCATAAATCTATACCAAATATCACAGAAAAACGAATGTTGAAGTTTAAATGGTATAAATATGTAAAATACAGCAACAGAATATAATAATAATAATAATAATGATTAAAAACAGATTACTGACTAAAATTAATCGTAATGGAAGTTAAAATATGTTAATCCATGTTAAAACCTAATCTAGGTCTTTTTTTTATAGTGTCCAGTGTCACTAAATATTTGTCTAAAACATTTTTGTCAATGAAACCTTGGGAGATGATGGCTACCAACGATGACCACAGTGTCATCACGGAAGAAAACGCTTTGAGTGTGGCGTTCAGGTGGCACTTACCCGATCAGACTCCTCAGTGGAGTGGTACCCCGAGGTCAGCAGCATGTCCACTAAAGCTGGGCTGCTGGGTGTGTCAGTGGTGGAGGAGGAGCGCGGCCGTCCTGCCTGCAGCAAGGTCTCTTGGGTACTGCGCCTGTGGATCTGGGGGCTGCCTTTCTGGGGGGGCTCCCCTCCCCCCCCTGCCTTGCTACGGCGGCTCTGCAGACTGGTCCCTCTCTTCATCATGGGGGGGCCTCGAATCTGCTGCAGCACGCGGCTCAGAGCTGCAGGGGGGGCGGAAGCGTGGGGGTCAGAGTTAGGGACGGCAGGCGCTTCCCCCAACTCTGGCCCCGCTTCTGGAGGCTCAGGGATGGGGCCTATGGAGGAAGAGGCATAGTCGTGTGGCGAGACGGATGAGCGTCTGCGCTGAGGTTGGAAGAACTGCTTCAGACCATGGCCCAGCGCACCCATGTTCTCCAAGGCATTGTGGGTTATTTTGGACAGGCCATGATCAGGCTCGGACGCCCTCCTGTTCACCTCCCGCTCTGCTCGACCCCCAGAGTCTGGCTCCTCCGCCCCAGGCTGCTCGCTACCACCCTGGTCCATCAGGAGGCGCCAGTCTCACTCAGAGGGTCAGCACAGGGGTGGGGTCAAGCTAAGCCCCGCCTCCACCAGCCCTCTGATAGGCTGTTTCAAAAGCCAGGAAGCAGAGGGTGGCAGCAGTCAGGTGGACTCTGAGAGCATACATGCATCTGTGGTTTGGCGCAAAGTCATGCTTGTCTACCACAAAAGGAAAATAAAATTGGATAAAAAAGGATTATGTCATGCAGCTCTGAGCGATGGAACAAGCAACAACTACATGAGCTCAAATCACAAAAGCAGCGCATTGGTTGGCTCAAAGACAAAAAGATGCAGCTGATGTTTTTTCAACTAAAGTCTGTTGCAGATAGATTGCATTTCCATTCATGATCATGTCTCGCCAATATATTAATGAGAGTGATGGCAGAGGTCATGGATTAAATAAGCCACGCCTTGATGCTTCTGAGTCAACCAACTAAAACTACATTAGCAATATCACTATTGACAGACTACTAGCAGTCTATAGCCATGGGTTTTGCCAAGCAAATGAGGTATGAGAGAGCTACAAAGAAAACATGAGGGTGCTAATTTCTGAAATGCTCTAAGGGTCTCTGGCTCAACATTAGACCATTTCCAGAGCAACACATTTACAGTATTTTACACTATTTCAGACCCTTTAGTGGAAATCATTGCAGAAATTCCTTAATAAATCATTATCAAAACCTCTGTGGATAAGGTCAGAAGCATTGATGCAAAGTAGGGCAGCACGATTTGAGGAAGAAAAATATCCAATTCTGATTTTTCTGAAATTTACTGAAATTTTAAAATTGTGACACTTTGAGCTCTATTGAGTGGATTCGTAAACACCTCTGATTGGCCATTGTGTGCATGGCTTATCGGATATGTCTGTGATTGGCTACAATGATCAATGTACGGTTTGAATTTGAAACTGGTCTGCAACAGACGCCTGCTTTCAAATACTCCCATGTTTATCTGTGTGCGCTCTGTGAACAGCAGTGTTGGGTGTAACATTACAGTAATTAAATTACTTATCCGCTGAAAAAGTAAAGTAAGGGATTACTGTTCATTTTTAGGTAATTTAATTACAGTTACATATAATGTACTTGCGTTACATACTGTTAATTAGTTCAACAGTTCTGTTTAAATCAATATTGAATTTAAAATCTAAATTTGTCATCTAAGGGTAAAAGTGAACACTGCCTCTTTAAAATAGTTAGCTATAGTGCAGTTGAGCGTGAGTTCGCAAATTCGAACCAGTTGGCTATGTAGTCGCTGTCTGATGATGTCGGCTGAAGCGAGTAGCTGTTTTGCAGAATGGAAATATTCCAGGTGACTTCATTTTTTTGACACAGGTAAGCAAGAACATTACGGTAAAATGTAATCTATGTCCTAGGGAGAAAACTGCGCACTCTTCAGTCAGTGCGCTCTTAACCAAAGCGCACACACATAGCCGCCTCTTGCAAGTGTCAGATTTTTGCGGTTTATTACACATAAACGTTCAAATACACACACAGTTATATCAAAATGCCCATCTTGGCGTATATTCGCGTTGGTTATGTGAATGTGAACAGCATGTGTAACAGCATATTGTCTCCGTCCATTAGGTCTTAGTGACAGCAGCCTTTAAAACATGCTACTGTCTACTAATGGCTGTCTGTATTATAAATGATAATCAAACAACAAAAGAAAAACTTTAATAAGGATTAATCTATATTTAATGTATACAGTTTTGACTTATGCAGACTATTTATATTTGATTATTCAATTTCTATGGTATTTTTACTCAAGTAAAACTACTACTAGACCTATCTGAAAAAAATATATAGCATTGTTTTATTTGTATCTTTATATATTTTTACCATGGTATCGACTTTGGTTTCGAGTATTGTGCAATTTTGGTGGTATCAGTACTGACTACTAGATTTTGGTATCGTGACAGCCCTATTTGTTACTATAATACTTACATTTTTTTAGTATGTTTTAATAAAGCTAAAATGTTTTAAAAAGCTATAAAAGGCTAAACTATTCCACGTTTGACTCGATTATTAAAAGAGGCCTATTGTCTATCCATCAAGGTTTATCGGGATTTTAAGAAGTAATTAGTTGAATAACTTATTGAGTAATTTAATTACTTTTCAGACAGAGTAATTAGAAAAGTATTTTAAATACAACTGATGATGTAATTAGTAATAAACTCACCCAAAACTGGTGAAGAGCATCACTGATGACTATTTATAATGTTTTTGAAGCATTCATCATTGAAGCCAATCACAGACATATCCGATGAGCAGTGAACACAGTGGCCAATCAGAGGTGTTTACGAATCTGCTCAACAGCGCTCAAAGCGTCACATTTTTTAAATTTCAGAACAGACTTGGTGCCGAAGTCTGTATTTTTGACAACTAAGAAAATGTATTTTATTTTACATTACAACTGTAAATTACAATACTAGTATTGTCTTAATTTCTTCATTTTTAAAACGTTAACCATCAAACCTTCATTTTGATGGAAAACCACAGGGAGCCCTTGAAACTTCTCTTTTGTTGACAAGCTCTTCTCATTACAAGTATGAGAAGATGCCACATCTTGTGTCCCAAGACATTTCTGGGAAGCTGCAAACACCAGAGGATAATAAACTGCTAGTGCGTAAGAAAGCAGTGCAGTGCTTCACTCTTAAACATGCAGCGCATACATTTATTTAATTCAAATTTGAGATTTGATAATCGCACTAAGCCATATAACAAGGTTTGGTTGTATTTCGATTAATCGTGCTGCCCTAACACAAAGCTAAGGTGAGTAGAGGTGATGAGTGATGGGTTTGGCATTGTTAAACAGAAGTAAACTTAGGCAAGGTGACAAACCCTCAGTGGAGCCGACCGAGGCAATACTATAACCCCAGATGGCCTCTGAACCAATCATTTATCCATCAAGTGCAACCAATCTAAAACTCTGTCCAGCTTATGTTTTGGACATGCTTGAAATAGTTTAGATTGACAAAACAATCTCTTCAGGACAATATTGATGTTAAAAGAAAAATATTATATAGAGTAACCGAGGTTTATAGACAAACAAACAGTCTCTTACCATTAGTCCAGCCTGACCGCCAATGGCTCACAGTTTGGGGTTGGCTGCGAAAAAAAAAGGTTGTGAGATGAGACTCAACCCATTATAACACACAGATTATAAAATGATATTCATTCACTTCAATGGTAAAGATACATACAATGAAAAAAGGGTGTGCTCATGTCTGAATTATGATGCATCATTTTGGCAGCTGTAGTGGAGTAATTTCTGGGAACATTTACATTCTTTTTCCATTACATCATTAGATGACATGGTACATTACCTGCGTAAATAACTTTTTTTTAAATCAAATTAGCCATAATAATTTTGTTAACCGACAATTTTGCAAAAAACAAAAAACAAAAAAAAACAGAGCCAGAGCTTCAGGTGTGTTGAATCGAGATGTGTTGAGTCTGACGGTGGAGCTCAGGCTTAAGATGGGCCTCAGATGGAGAGAATAACAGCCAGCTGTAATCCTCTTTATTCAGCTTACTTCAACACTCATGAACCTTCTTACTGCATTACCACAGAGCTTCATAATAATTTCTACACTTCATAGAGCACAATAGTGACCAACCTTTTCCATCAGCCGTGGTTTCATTTCGAACCCATTTTTTCAGCAATCTTGACACTAGTAGAATTTTTAAAGAAGTCTTTGTTAAAATGAAGCAAAATTAAAGTCATTAACATCTTTAAAGAAAAAATGTATCTTTGTTATTTTGATTTTCAAATACAAGACTGTGTACTTAACAGGTTTAATGAGGAAAAGAACTACTATCCCATGAAGCATTGCGAATGACAAGTGAATGAAAAATGGAGACATAAAACATTTTTATTTAAAGTTCTACCTGTTCAATTATTTAAAGTTATACATGTACATGTTAATGTAAAGTAAAATATGCATATCAAGGCTCCAAACTAACATTTGAGAGCAGTAGCACCAGTGCCACTAAGTTCGACGGATGGTGGCACCAGCACCTGATTTGGTAGCGCTGGGGGATTTTTAATCATAATGTTAATTTAATCATAAAATTACTGTTGTTTTGCATTAATAAGTGCAGTTACTAATAATATTACATGTTTGTTTATTGGAAATTTGACAAAGCACTGAGCTTGAATTGAGATGCAGATATAATTAACTTTTATTAACAACAGTAATGAGCAAAAACCACATTTTTATAGGGAAAATTTAAATATTCTACTCTTTTTAAATGTACCATTGTTCTTTTATAATAATATCATACTGAACTAAACAACAGCTTCAGTGATTATAAAAGGAGAGCTCTTTACATGTTTTCTGTGTAATTCAGTCACAATTGTTTGTTTTTCATGTGACACCCTAACTTTTTTCCATGTATTAGGGAGTGGAAATTGCCAAGTCAATAAGTGGTCCTCTGCCAACATCTACTGGTTATAGTGGTAAATTCATGTATCTGTTTTTTTTTTTTTTTTTTTTTTAAATAAAAGTGTTTAAACTTTTAGTTTTACAAATCATCACATTAAAATAACACTAAAAGTGGGTAATAATTAGATCTTTGAAGTGCTGGAAAAAGTGTGAAGTGCTTGAAGTTCACTCTTAAAAAGGTTATACGAACCCTAAGCATTCAACTATTTCTGCCACAATATCATGGTTACAGTTAGTATTGCTACATTACATCCATGGTGAATGTTGGTGATTTGTGAATTGAAAAGCACTTTCTCCTGGTCTGCGATAAATTTAAATGCTTCCCATTGGATTTCACTGCAATATTGCTAATTCTGTGGGGAATTCAAACATTTTCTCACTGGATCTCGCAGCAATGTGAAGTAACAGTGTCACATGTTCTGAGCTTGCGCTGCGTTGTCTATTATTGCTTCGAACTGATAAACGGTCAATGCATTGCACTTCAAACGAGTAGTGCAGTTTCGTTTCACTTTCATTTCATTTGCCATTTGATTTATCACATATGCAACAAAAAAGGCAGCTCTTACTAGTCAGGCAACACAGTGGTGGCACCAGTGAGACCTCTAACAAAATTGTCACATCGGCAAGAAAAAAGGTCGTAAAACGCAACCATTTGGTCACAGTCTGGAGCCCTGCATATGTATATTTGAAAGAGAAAAAAAAAAAAGGTAAAAAGATTAAATTATATTCTTAAAAACAGATTATCAGAAAATGAATGGGAAAATAAATGGGATTTCATATCCAAAATCCTACTGTTTACAGCACTTCATGAATGTCAAGCTCACCATATATTATATACAGAAATATTGGATTCTTCTTACCCTTTACAAACAGGCGACACTGACAAAAATCATCTTGAGAGAATAAATCCCAACGACACCAAGATCAACCATCCACGGTCAAACAGAAAACTAGAAACATGTCAATGTCGGCCCAGACTTAGCTAAACCCCTACACATAGTTAAGCAGCCCACACCTATCTTTAGCAGGAAACAAACCCACACCTAGTTTAGCAGTAAACAAACCCTGACCTTAATTAGTTCAGAAACACAGTATCCTCCAGATGTGGGAGTGGCATGACAGCAAAGTGATACACAGTGCTGTGAATGAACAGTTGTGTCTGTGAAGCTTTACCCAGAGTGGAGTGTTGATGTGTCCGTGTCCTACATGCATAATTAAACGGACGAATGACAGAGTGACGCACATGCCTGGCACAGCTATTCTATAACACAATCATATTCAACACAACAGCAGTTTAACAGGCCCTGCACACACCCAAGAACACCCTGGGGTGCTGTCACACCAGTTCTATCAACCCAAAAAAAGATGGTACCTTCAGCAACTTGTATGAGCAACATTCTTGTCACCAACCTCTCCTAGTATTTTTGAGTTTATATTTAACACTCCTCCATCTCATCATTGTAGAAAAGGTAACAACAAGCTAGCAGTTGCATATTACAATGTGTGAAAGCTTTTAAACATTCTAGAGTTGACAAGTATTCCAGTAAAGTTCCAGATTTTTTTTCCATCATGTTCACAGAGAATATTTTTTTTACATTCATGCATTTGACAGATGTTTATATCCAAAGCAACTTGCATGCTATAAATTTGACTTTCCCTGGAATGTAATCCTTGACCTTGCTGTTGCTCGTGCCATGCTCTACCAGGCAGCAGAGTTAAAGGAAAACTTAGGAATCAGTTTGATTTATGAATCATTGGATTTGATTTAAAATCAAATTTTGTGAATTCATTTTGATTGCATAAGCGACTGGATAGATTAATTTTTTAAAAATTCAATTATAGGTTTCTTAAAATACATCCCTTATAATGTATAAAAGTAGGGCTGAAAATGGACCAGTTAAAAAAACTACTTCAGTCTGTTTTTTGTACCAAAAGGAAAAAGCACTGCATCTATCCCATAAAGATACTGCAATACAAATAATGTGTACATTAATAATGACTAGACATGGAAAGTTACTTTGAATTCTAGTACCAATTACTTACTAAAATATGTAACCATTAGTAACCTAATCCAAATGTCAATTTCACTTTGATACGTTTAGCTACTTGTATCTACAAAATACAGAGGTATCATCTTGAACCTCGGCCTGATCGCTGCTGGCATGCGAGGTGAGTGCACTAACAATGATGCTAAACGCCTCATTCTCAAACGGTCGTCGGTGCGCAGTGGTTTACCTGCACAACTCTCACTATCTGGCAACTGTTACACATGCAATACAAGAGTGGAGGATGTCTGTGTATCACAACTGACGCACAACAAAATGCTTCACAAAAAATAAAGTGCAGTTGATGAACAAATGACAAGGAAGCACAAAAAAAAAAAAGAAAAATGAACATACAGTACACAAGAGTAAATACAAACAAGAGATTGTTGTTAGTCGCCAACAGCACAGCAGCCCCAGACAATCATGACACTCAAACCCAGTGCTAGCGGGTTCAAAGCAGCCTCCACTTCTATTTTAAGACCTTTCCACTTAGCGTTTTCTAGCGCTGGAAAGCTTTTATAATATTAACGCAGGTCCTAAAGCACTTGCCCAGTAATAAAACTTCATTCCAGTGATATTCTTTTGAGCTCTTTTGCATTGTCTCTCATTTCTCTTTCTGCATTTTTTTTTTTTCTCTTTCTTGCTCATTCTGTCTCCACGGCCGTCATACACCCCCTAATGCTGATTGGTTAGATGTTTGTTGTTGGTGTCGGCCCGACTAACTTCCAAACAGTGTAGTTGAAAAAAATGGATACCCCACCTTTAAGATGACACAGCACCTTAATTAACACACAAAACATAACAGGCTGCTCACGAAAAAATGTGCAAGAAGCAATGCAATGAGCAAAGGCATTTGTATGCATGTGTATGGCTGTAGCAGCAGTGCATTAGATGGCATAAATTTAAAGACATATTTTCAGAATTCCTTTTTGAATGAACTATCCCACTCATCTTGTTGACCATCATGTACTAATGCATGAAGAATTCAGCAAGCAGCCTTTGCCTAAGAGATATTCAGCAGAACAGCATCTTTATTTGTGTGATACTGCGTAGATTCTGTATACTATATTATTATTAATATTCCTGAGTTCTGACATATAAGCCTGTCACTAGAAATAGCTAAACTGGCTATAACATTATCACAGGGCTACTGAAAATCTGAAGTACTGGTCCTGCTGAATAAACATCCTTATTATTTCATCCTCCTGTGACATAATTTATCAAAATAATTTTTAAATATTGCTCCAATTACACGTTAACAAATAGCAATTCATTTTAATTCTACCATTTAAAGAGTTAGTTCACCCAAAAATGAAAATTCTGATAAATATTTCCTTACCCTCTTGTCATTCCAACCCTGTAAGACTTTCGTTCTCATCTTCGGATCATAAATGAAGATCTTTTTGATGAAATCTGAAAGCCTTTTAGACGCGATATGTGAACGGCCCCTCACAGCACGTTTGAGCTTCCGCAAGAGGTTTGTTCTCACGTGTGAAGCAGGCTGGGGTTGAGCTGCTGTTTATGTTCATTAATCATTATTTATGTGAATAAAAACCTAAAATTAAATCTGTTCATCATATAAAAGCGATCAAATCTCTTAAGAAAATTTGGACTAAACCACTCAATTCATATGGATTAGTTTTATGATCTCTTTATGAACTTTTGGAAGCATCAAAGTGGTAGTCATGTAGAGGGACAGAAAGCTCTCAGATTTCATCAAAAAGATCTTCATTTGTGTCTTATGGGTTTGGAACAACGAGTAATTAATGACAGAACTTTCATTTTGGGGTGAACTAACCCTTTAAATAGATCATAGAGGCTTTATTATTTAAATGTCACATTTCAAGATGCATGCATTATATCTACACGATTTGTAATTTGTTTATCTTGAAAGAAATGTAATCATTACACCCCTACACCTCCGAAAGCACTATTTTCTGTGGCTGAAATGGGTCAGCTTATTCTCTCCATCACCACCCCCCCCCACCCCACCCCAGTACCATTCTCATAGCTTCCCAAGGTCACATCACTCTGTCTGTATGAGTGTGTGCCTTTGAGCAATAATACAATCCACTACAGTCAAGACACTCAGGACACTCAGCACACCCAACAACAGTGGCATTATAAATCTCTATGCAGCTATCTGTCGGCATATAACTTAATTTGCAAAATATTTGTTGCGAGTTGTTCCTGTATAAAATCAAACATGATGAATGACAAACAACTCTCCATACCTTCAGTTCCAGTCATCCTGCTCGTCTTCTCAACACAGAAATCTGATACTGTGGATAAATCTAAGAGGAAATCCAGAACAATGACAGTCCCTCAGTGTCACTGTCCTCTTGACACTTCAGTCAACTTGCCCCTCATAAATGTAGGATTATCACATGCTGAAAAGAGTAAAAAGGCATTTAGTTTAGTAAAGTAATACTGACTTGCCCAGAAACAGTACATTAATATCATGTAAATTAATACTAACGTGTTAAAAATTTCAACAAGTCGATCGAATTTGATTAAATTTATACTTCTCTAGTGGACCATTTTACACTCATGCATTTGAAAACAAGCAAAAGCAAGTCTACTCAAGACATTAAACATGATTGTTGACTACTCTTTTACACCCAACCGGATGGGTTGGTTTAGGCTTCTTGCGGTCTATCCGATGGTCAAACAGGCCCACACACTCATAAAACAAAACCAAGGTCTGATCAAAAAGACATTCTCAAAACCTGCAACGGAAACACAAGACTACCTAACGTTAAGTAAATGAAGCTAACTCTATCGTCGTGCCATTACAAACTCGAGCTGTCACTGTCAGATTTCAGCATGACATGTAACACAGAGGGTTAAAACATGAATACAAACCCATTTCACTTAGTGAGACAAACGGATGTGGCTGAGGACTGAATTAATCCGATCATTTTCCTGAAATGTCCGTTGATGCAGTTGCTAGCTGAGTTAGCTGCCCGGCTAGCTGGTAAATGGACAGTTTACGCCCAACCCAGGCTAATACTATTAGATGGTCGATATAACGCGCCGCTGCACACGATCACCAGCAGAGACTGATAATAAAAAAACGGAAACACTGCGCTCAAACCATTCGAGCGGAAGGAAGAACGACCAGCCCTTAAAACTAGTTACATTATAGACTGTATGTAAACGCCTGTCAAAGTCATAAACACATAACGTACAGCCGACAGCATCAGCATCGGATCACGCGAATGAGCTTGTTAAGTTGTGGCACCACCTTATATCAGCAGCAGACAGACATACATACAAGAGGTTTACATGATGCGAGTGGGTGGATTCCTGTTTGTTTGCGATTACATTATTTACAAATTATCTACATTTTACCAACAAGCACTCCTTACCTGAAAGAACCACTAACGTTACCTTTATAATAATAGTTATTTGCAATATAACAATTAAATCTTAAGTTTTACCATATCGGTTTAATAGAACTATAAATAATCGATTAGGTGGAAGATTTATAATCTCTTTAAGATTTATAATGTCAACTCTTTGGTAATGCTTCTACTTTCTATAACGATTATGATGATGAAGATATTCTGACTATTTTTTGACTGTAATATTAAGATTTTATGGTTTTGCGTTTGTTAACACCTTTATTTTGTTAGCTAAACGTATTCATTTATCGCCAAGATGCATATTTTTCTGTTCAGACTAGTGATACATTTCCAAATCCCCTATTAACGTTAACAGTTATTTTTGTTTGAATGTTATGCTACAATGCAATACTCTGTACTTTTCTCTATACATTTTACTAGTATTTATGTTACTTAATAAAGCAATGAGATGTATTGGCGAAAATGTAGGTTTTGGTGGTGTCTGACCTGCTGCACCTGATCTCGCGGCGTGCTCTAGGCGAGCAGCGCGCGGCTAGGCTGCTAACGTCATCAGCAACACAGGCTAAAACCGACTAGCTCGCTAACAGCTCAACCCACAAACTGACCGACAGTGCCCAGCCCCACAAACCGAACTACAACATATCGGCGGCGGCTTCGAGTTAACGTTGTAAATGTATGGAAGGCAAAAGCATGCGGGTTTTGCTGTTACAACTTACATGAGCGCTGAGAGAGAATTGTGCTGATGTCCGTTAATTTCTCCAGATGGAACACTCCCACGATGACGTCAGAAGCGCGCTCACAACGCGTGAGGGAAGCAGCAGTCACACTGCGCGTGGCACGATATGACGGAGTGACCACATCAGAGGCTCAAAAGCGCAACTTGGACTGTGGTTATTAAAATGAAGAAGTCAGTTTCACTTAAAGGAATAGTTCACCCGAAATCATAAGATCATCTTTTATTCGTCCTCATGTTGCACGAAACCTATGAGACTTCCATACAAATGAAAGCAAAAGGTAATACACTAATTAAAGGGTTAGTTAGCCCCAAAATGAAAATAATGTCATTTATTACTCACCCTCATGTTGTTCCACACTCGTAAGACCTTCGTTAATCTTCGGAAAATAAATTGTATTTTTGTCGAAATCCAATGGCTCAGTGAGGCCTCCATAGCCAGCAATGGCATTTCCTCTCATTAATGTACTAAAAACATTTAAATCAGTTCATGTGAGTACAGTGGTTCAATATTAATATTATAAAGCGACAAGAATATTTTTGGTGTGTCAAAAAAAAACAACGACTTATATAGGCTACACTGCGTTCCAAATTATTATGCAAGTGACATATCAGTAAGATTTCAGTACACTAAAAATTTAGATTTTAGTTTTTCTAAGAAAATGTTTGCTTATTGATCCATGTCTTTTTAGATAACTGGTATCAATCTCAGACAAAATAATTTGCCAGGTCTACTTAGGTCAATGGAAACCCTACTTGGAGGTTGTTCCACATTATTAAGCAAGTCACAGTTCTCATGCAATATGGAGAGGAACAAAGATCTTTCTGAAGATGAAAAGCATGAAATGGTGCAATGTTGTGCAAAAGGCATGAAAACAACTAATATTGTGTGAAAACTGAATGGAGATTATCGAATTATCATAAGATTTGTGAGTGATTTAGAGCACAGCAGAACTCGGTCAGATAAAGGCTTATTAATGAAAGTTCATGTCAAAAAACATAATTGCATTAAAAGGGCAGCTATAAAAAAGCCAGTGTTGAGCAGCAAACAGGTATTTGAAGTTGCTGGTGCCTCTGGAGTCTCAAGAAGCTCTCCATGCAGGCTTTTAGAGATGCATTTTAGCCATCACTAACCAAACCTCACAAAGAGAAACATTTACAGTGGGTTTAGAAATACATGAAGACTCATTTTTAAATAGTTTTATTTACTGACTAATGCCGTACTACAATGGATGGTCTAAATGGATGGATTTCTGGATGGTTGGTGAATGGCCACCACGTTCCAACAAGACGTCAGCAAGGAGCTGGCGGGTGATGATTTGTGCTGGATTATTTGAAAGTGAGATGGAAGGTATTTAAATGACTTTTGTAAGATATGTGAAGTTCATAACTGGCCATTTTCAGCTATGGTATAAAAAGGAGGATAGTGCCTTCTGAAATGCAATGCACTGTGCATCTACTGTTCTCTAAATCACATGATAATTTGATAATCTCCATTCAGTTTTCACACAATATTAGTTGTTTTCATGCCTTTTGCACAACATTGCACCATTTCATGCTTTTCATCTTCAGAAAGATCTTTCTTCCTCTCCATATTGCATGAGAACTGTGACTTGCTTAATGTGGAACAACCTCCAAGTAGGGTTTCCATTGACCTAAGTAGACCTGGCAAATTATTTTGTCTGAGATTGATACCAGTTATCTAAAAAAACATGGATAAATAAACATCTTAGAAAAACTAAAATCTGAATGTTTATTGTACTGAAATCTTACTGATGTCACTTGCATAATAATTTGGAACACAGTGTAGTGATGGCCCCATCAATTGTTTGGTTACCTACAATCATAAAAATAGGCCCTTCTTCTGTATTAAACACAAAGAATCTCATACACATTCAGGGGAATAAATGACAGAAATTATTTTTGGATGAACCATCCCTTTAAAATGTAAATTGTAACACTTTAGGAACATTGTTCTAGAAATATTTAGAGCAGTATACATTCCATACAATTCATTATTTTATCCATTGAAGTTTATGAGAGAAAAAAAAAAAAAAAAACTTGAAATTGGGAGTAAAAAAAGAAACTGAAATTGTCCCTTTATCTGAAAACTGGTGTTTAAATACCAAGCAAAAAATTATGAAAATGACTTTCCTTTAGTCTTAAGCTTGTGTCGGTTCTAATTAGCTCAGTTGAAACAAACTACTAGTGTCTCATGAAGCTTTATTAGTTTTAAATGAACCTGGAAAAAGGAAAAGAAAAGGCATTCAATTTTCTTTTGGCATCTAAACCACTTTGAAGTAACTCCACATTTAATCATCTCATGCGTCTCATCACAGCGTGACTGCGATACCTGTACAGGACAGCTGTACCAGGACGAACAAAAGACTTGAAGGGTTGACGTCCATAGAACATTGGGTACATCGGAGGATAACCTGCAAACTGCTCAAACTGAGCAGCGGTGGTTGTGGAACATATAGGGAGGAAACATCGGGTACCTGGGCCGTTGTGCTGCAGAACCACTAGAATGCAAGCAAGGATCAAACATTGACATGGGATACATGTGAGGGAACACATGTTGGTTAGGGTCTTGAAGAGGAGGAGGAGTTGTAGGAGGTACAGGGTAACCAGGAGAATGTGGATGATACCACCAGGGTTTTCCAAACGGGGAAGGGTAAAATATTTGTTGACTGTCCAATGGGTCCTGGACAGGAGCAATGGTTGTTGGGGCCGGCATTGGAGTCACGGGACAAGAAAGAGTCACTTCCTGGTCACCGTACATCAGAGGGAGCTGCATTTCACCATCCTGAGGAAGACATGAAACGTCAGCTACCATACATGTAAAAATAAGACAAGTGCACTATTTTTACCTTCACTTCCAAACAGCTTCCTAATGGTGCCGTGATAACCAGTGAACCATCAACAGTCTCCAGTGAGAATGAGCATTTGGGAGGTGTTGAAAGCAAAGGCTGCCATGATCCATCAACTACAAGGAGGAAGATCAAAAAGCTCAAACACCTCTCAACTTAGATTAAATGCAAATAATTAAGGGACTTACCTTTAACTTTAACATCATCTACTCCAACACCAAGTGAGATAGTCATGTAAGAGGGAAAGCAGGACACTGTAGGGATGAGATTACTTGCAGGGCAAGACATTTGCACCGGAGCCCCCATTACAAGCAGTGGCAGAACATAACTTCCGTCCTGTTAGGAGATATAGGAAGAGAAAGAACTCCAAATCATTCAAGGCTCACTCTTTACATGGTCAGAGCAGAGCTACAGTGCACTTATCTTTAAGATGCACACTAACCTGTAGTCTGACATGACAGCCCTGGTATGGAGCAACAAGAGAAACATCTCTGCGTGCCCGCTTCAGCGAGAAACCACAGCTGGCTGGCATCTCAGACAGAGGCACTATTGACTGATCTCCTGGTGGAGGGGAGTCAATTCATGAATTAAATAAAAATAATTATAATCCCACATACTCACAAGCCCAAAACATCTTACCTTGATCAACCAGAAAGTGTGGAGTTCTTATTGCCCCTGGAATGCGCAAGGTCATTGAATCACTTCCACAGTGCACAGAAGGACCCAAACGATGCAGCTTAGCTTCAGCAAGGTGGAACCGCTCTTAATATAGAATAAAAAGCACATTAAGAAATAAAAACCCCAAACATGTTAAGTTATATCCCTCTATTAAAAAGATCCATTTTTAAAAAAAAATTCTAATTAACTTCTTTCGACCGATATTCATCAAACTGTTCTGCTGATCTGAGTTCAGATGTTCCCTTTTCTTTGTCAGATACTGTACCTTCACCACCTATTAAAAGTTTGCCAAAACGGATTGTGTTTTCAGAGGCTGCTCCATAAACAGCACCAGTTTCAGAAAAAGCCCCAGGACCAGCCCTTAAAGATGAAATCAGTGTCATCACAACCATTGTGAAAAGCAAGATGTCCTTTGGCCAAAGCATGGTGTGTTTTTTTATGATACCCAAACAAATACCAAAAATTTTACTTATTGAAAAATCTTTGACTATAAAGGTTGATAAGTGTATTGAGACAAACTGTGTTATTTTTACTCACTTTTGAATCACTCGCTGATGCTGGTTGGCCAATCAAATCTATTCCTCAATCAGTTTGTTGTTTTCACCTGTGCCTCATTAAGCTGAGAGTTAACACAAGAGCTGTTTCTCAATATATGTACTTGTCTGTACTTGTGTTCTTGTGGACTTCTTGTGTGAAACGTCGTCAGTCGCTGTCCAAGTACTGTTCCAATTCATAGTTTGCATCTAGCCAAGTACAGTTAAAATCCCCGGATGTATTCTTGATCCACCCCTTTTGTATCGAGAGGTGCCTTGGGTGCTTCTCAATTCTTATTTGTGCATCCTCGTTTCCTTTCCTTGCTTCCTTTCCTCGTGTCTAAGCTCCACCCCTTCAGGATGCGAGGGAAGAACACAAGGAAAAGAAGCGAGGACGGAGGAATTGAATCAAGTGAAATAATATATCCTCGCTCTCTTTAGCGTCTTCAGCTGCGCTTGTGGGATCTACCCATATGTTGTTAAAGTTTTGTTATTTAAAAAATATATAATATATATTAATAAAGCAAGATGCCCATTGAAATATGTGAGATGTAAAGTGTATTTAAACTGCATACATTTAAATTATTGTAACATATGCAGGGGGAGGAGAATTTATGCATGCGTCATGGTTCTCAACGAGAAAGACTTCAGCAAAGGATGCACCGGTGTATCCCCGCTCATGACTCCTCAGAAAGCTTCCTCACTCCTCGTTCCTCGTCCTCGCCTCCTCGCGGTGCAATTAGAGAATTGAGATGTCCTTCAAGATGGCTGAGCTCAATCAGTTTCCAGGTCATATCATAGGATGGAGGACGGAGGAGCGAGGAGACGAGGAGGGATATTGAGAAGCACCCTGGCTGCGTCCGAAAACCTAGGTAGCTGTCTTGCTGTCTTGCTGCCTCGCTATCTTATAAGAGAATGACTTGTACGGCAGCGTTTGTGCATGAAGGCACCTCACGAAACTGATTTCGGACAGACTTCTGAGGCAGCGTAACAGTTTAATGATCTACAGCAATATAGCGCAAGCTTTGGTGAGAACTAAACAAATATTTAATTATTACAGTAGCAATTTCTCGATAGAAATTACATCAAAATTGAAATATGTTGGTCAAAATCGTACATTTATACACAAACTGAGCAGCAAACACAACTTTCAGACGCCATCTTTATTTTTCTAGCTCAACTGTCACAGAATGGAAGCACAGGATTGTGGGATATCAAAGGCAGCTGAGGATACATCTATGCTTCCTTCAAAAATCGATCTGAGGAAGGTATCTCATGAGAGAGGAAGTGAAGCTAACATTGGATTCGGACGTGCCTTGATGCCTTAATACCTTGAAATGTGTCCTCAGAAGGCAGCATTTTCCAGTTTTCGGACGCATGTGCAGATAGACAGCCAGGTATCCCAGAATGCATCTTGCACTAACCAGCAAGCGTAATTTAAACATATTAATGTTATTATGTCATTATTATGTCACGCCTTTCTGAAAATTTAATCTGACGTTGTCGGAGTTGTTAGATCCAGGCGATCACCGCACGCTCAGCGCTAATGCACGCAGCCGAGAGCAGCCTTACCTCGGCAAGTCCTTCTGGCATTTGCCGCTGACTCCGTTTTGGTTGAGAGCAAAGTGACGTTTCATAACTTTATATATTTAGGCTATTTAACTTTTGTATCCTACTAAAGCGATGATTTTGTACGCTTGACTGAATTGTTTGCTTTATTTCTTATTGTATATTCTTATACCTTTTATAATTATCATTAAAACTGACATTTAAAAAGAGACAGGGTTGTGTTTTATGTTATAGCCTATTTCATTTAATTACAGTGAAGATAATCAGAGTATGCAAAAATAGTAGAGGCAGGGTTGTTTAATATTTTGTTTTGTTATAGCCTATGCAGACATTGCAGATAATCACAAGTTGCCTGACGCTAATGTTTTTGTTTGTTTTTTAAATAAAACGAAAAGAGTCAGAGTCGTGTTTTATAACAAATTTGGTTTTATTGTTGGCTAAAATATACATAAAGAGATAACCGGAGAGGCCAGAGCAAGCAACGTTATCAAGTACACTGCTGTTCCATTTGCAGAATCACCGGACTTGTGTTCTCCCGTCCACGAGAGTTTGTTTTCCTGAGTCGAACTTGCCAAGTCCTAACTACCAAGGACGCAAGTCCGAACTTTGCAAACTTGGTTTTGAGAAACACCTAAGGGCTGAATTTGGAATAGCATAGGCTACAAGCCAGAGATTGTATATAATGGGGAGATAATTGGGTCTGTATCTCTTACCATTGGAGAAATCGTAACGGCTAACTTAATCACGTGTGGCACCTCTCAAACTATCATGTAATGTCAGTGACGTCAGTCGCAACATTCCCTAGTCTGCCTTCTCTCAAAAAATAAGAGCTTTATCAAGCTAAAATCTACATATAGTTTCCAACTAAAGTATTGTTTAGTGTAAAACATTCTGAAGACTAGCAAACAGGCTGTCCATTAATTAAATGATTAGCTATTTCCCCACAAAAGCATTAATCAGCATAGTGAAGCCTCTCATCCATTGACTTCCATTCAAAAAGCAGGCTGCGTCCGAAAACTGGAAAATGCTGCCTTCTGAGGACACATTTTAAGGTAGGAAGGCATCAAGGCACGTCCGAATTCAACGTTAGCTTCGCTTCCTGTTTCCTGAGATACCTTCATCTGATCGATTTTTCAAGGCAGCATAGATGTATCCTTAGCTGCCTTTGATATACCACAATCCTGTGCTTTCCATTCTGTGACAGTTGAGCTAGAAAAATAAAGATGGCGTCGGAAAGTTGCGTTTGATGGCCAGTTTTTGAGTAAATGTACATTTATGACTACTGTAGTAATTAAACATTTGTTTAGTTCTCACCAAAGCTTGCGCTATATTGCTGTAGATCATCAAATTCTTATACTGCCTCAGAAGTCTGTCCGAAATCCGTTTCATGAGGTGCCTTCATGCACAAACGCTGCCTTACAAGTCATTGTTTTATAAGGCAGCAAGTCAGCTACCTAGGTTTTCGGACACAGCCACAGCCTCTGGTCTCCTTCCCTGCGTACCGCGGGGGGCGTTAGCTTTAGCCGTTATATACTAGTCCAGTCAAGCAATGTCAAAATACACAACATTAGCCTTCAGTTACTCAGACAAGGCTTAAAGGGTTAGTTCACCCAGAAATTAAAATTCTGTCATTAATCACTCACCCTCGAAACCTGTAAGAATTCTGTTCATCTTCAGAGACAAATGAAGATCTTTTTCATGAAATCTTCTCAGCTTTCTGTCCCTACATAGACAGCTACGCAACTGACACTTTGACAAGTCAAGTAACCCTTATTTATTTAGTGCTTTTTACAATGCACATTGTGTCAAAGCAGCTTTACAGTGATGATATGTAAATAATTTTTGCTGCACAGCAGCTCTTAAAGAAAATGTTGTCATTGTTCAACTTAAGTAAATTCAGTATTGATTCATTCCATTGTAAAAGTAAATAGTTATTAATGTAGTTTGAATACAATGGTGTCAATGCAGGCAGAACAAAAACATTGTCAAATATCAAGTGTCCCCAACTAAGCAAGCCAAAAGCAACAGCGGCAAGGAAACCAAACTCCAATAGGTGACATCAGATGACAAACAGGTGATAAAAATTGAGAAAAATTGAGAATTTCTTCTCTGGCGAACAGCAAACAGTGCATGACTATGATTCAGGCAGCTTTACAGATCATAAGCCTGATTGGGATTGCAACAGTCAAAATATTTAATCCAGTTCCATGTAGTTGAAGATCGTATTCATCACGCCGGTATGGGACGGTTTGTTGGGAATCAGTGCCACTGGCTGTCTCGGGGAGGCCTTCATAGGGGATGATCTAGTTGACACAATCTCTGCTGACACCTCAGGGCTGCGTTGTCGTTGTGTCTAGGCACAGGTCTTCAATTTCACATGGATACAGCCCGAATCCGACTGACTACGGTAAACCTCGGGATAAACAGAGAGACTAATATTAGTTTAGATGCCATTCTTCTTCTGATGTAAAGAGTACACTGGGTATTATAGGAAGTGTTCCCGGTTCTGGCTGACCTAATTTATGAAGCCTAGCAATCCTTTAACAGATTTGAAAACAAATTGATGTTATGTGTATGACAGGTTAAAGAGATGTGTTTTTTTTATTTATTTTTTTTATTAACTTTTTAACAACATGTATTACACACACACCAGGAACAAAAATACAAAATGCAGTAGACACATATTGATGTCTTCGCATCGTTACAACTTAGCATATCTCAATTTGTACAGGACTCACATCCACAAGACTAATGAATTAAAACACACACACAAAAAAAAAAAATTTTTAAATAAATTAAAAAAAAAAAAAAAAAAAAAAAAAACGCATACAAACTATTATGGCCTAATACAAATACATCCTATAATCTCACATATCTTCAATTGTCTCCTTAAACATGTCACTATCCTCCTTCTCTATGAAGGATCTAAAGGGATTCCAAACATCTTCAAAAGTCTTACCCTTTCCTTTAATAATACATGTTATTTTCTCCATTGACATATTCAGTACCAATGCAATGAGGCGTTTAGCTTGCAAGATACACATAGAAATAAAGATACATTCCTTTGACTTAAGCTTAGGATACAAATGCATTAGAAAAATCCTTGGTCCAAAAGGAAGACTCACATTTATTATTTTACCAATCATATTATGCACTTCTTTCCAGAATTTTGATATTTCTTCACATTCCCATATACAATGGAAATAGGTGCCTTTACAAACCTTACACTTGGGACATGTATCTGGTATGTTTTCATTAAATTTGTTTGATAATACCGGAGTTATGTATACTCGCATAAGCCAATTATATTGTAACAACTTTAATCTTGTATTGATTGTTTGTACTTGAGCATCTTGACAAATCTCACTCCATTCATCTGGTGTGATCTCCTCGTTAAGATCCTTACTCCATGCTCCTAAACAAGAGCTAGAAGTCTCCGGGGAGCCCTCTACCAACATATTATAATAATTCGAGAGCGACTTCGGCCCAATGCATGCAGCATGTTGCTAAGTTGATGTGAACGAAATCAAAATACATTGGACATGCAGAGGAATACTTGTTTATCTTGAATTAAAGTTGGATTCACCTCGTGCTGCGAGTTGGCTAGCACCGGACTTCTACTGAACGTTTCGCACGTTAATGCCCATCTTTTTTTCTTTTTTTTTTTTTATCGTGATGGCACCGAAGAAAAATCCAGCCGCGGAGGAGACGGAGGACATAAGAAAGACACTTGATTTTCTTTCCCAGGATATAGGAGCTATAAAGACTAAACAGGATAAATTTCTTAAACTGGTGGAGGAAGTCACACAGTTACGAATTCAGATCGAGGAAAGGGACAGGAAAATAGTGGAGTTGGAGAGGAAAGTGGAGGATTTGGACTTGGAGCAATACTCCAGGATCAATGATGTGATTGTGACCGGACTTAAGATAAAACCCCGCTCATATGCTCATGCGGTGACTACTGGCAGTGAGGATGAGCCCGGAGACCTGGAGGTGAGCTCCGCGGAGCAACAGGTGGTGGCCTTTCTTGCGACCAGGGACATACATCTGGATGTGGATTCAATCGAGGCTTGTCACCCTCTCCTCAAGAAGAAGGACAATAACACACCGGCTGTGATTCTGAGGTTTGTCAATCGGAAAAATAAGATCGCACTGATGAAACAGGGAAAAAAAGCTGAAAGGTACACTCTAAGAAGAAAAGGTTCAAAAATGAACCTTTTGAGGTTCCTGGCGATTGCAACTGTGGGGGAACCTTAAAGGTTAAATTTTTAACCATTTTAAAAAGGTTATTATTGGAACCTTCACTTAAAGGTGCATTAAAGCCCCATTAAGGTTCCATTTTGAACCTTTTCCTTTTAGATAGCAATAACATATATTAATAATAATTATTAAAATATAATATAAATTATACATTAACTATATGTCTTATATATAACTTGTATAACTATATCTTAATCCCATTTCAAAACACTGAATACAGAACACAATGATTGTCTATAAAATGTTTAATACATAAATATAAAATGTGAGCACAGGCACCAATGGACAGAGAAAAAAGGAATATTGTTTTTTATAATTCAAATAAATAAATAAATAAACAATCAAATAAATAAATTAATTCATTCATTAATCTATACATTTCCATCAACTTTTAACAGAATGTAGCTGAATATCTATCATTTTTATATTATTAAATTTTTCATTTATATATAATTTTTAAGATAATGTTTAAACAGGACATTAAACAGGACATTTTTATTTTTCAAATAATGTTAGAGTGTTTCTCGGCTTTGAAGCATATTCAAGGTTGAAGATGAAGTACATTGTCATTAGAATAACATGGTCATATGACCTGGTCATATCGTCTACTTCACAGACCTTCTCCCCTTGCATCATTATTTCTAAAACAGACTGCATCCAAGTGTAACCCGTGCGGCTCGCTTATGCCCAGCGTGATGTGCGGCCAGCGACACCGGGTATTAAAACTTGGTCTGCGTTGTTACGTTGTGTGGATGCAGAAACAGACACGGGACAGCAAGCAGTCGATTCACTGGATCTTTTTACTGAGTAAAAGAGAAAAATAAGCAGCCTCAGACTGAGTGGCCCTTATAACACTCTCTTCCATCGAATCACATTTCAAAAGGGCGGAAGAAAACATGAACATAAGGAAAATAATATAGAAAACATACCTGTTTAACAGAGACAAATAAGCAGCCTCAGATCGAGTGGCCCTTATAACACTCTATAAAACAAATATGGTGCGCCTCCATTACCATGTGCTGGTCTCACATAAAGACAGAAATATATCTCAAAGAATGTAAAATATCAAAAATAATCCCAATGATAGATAAAACAGTACTTTACATATACATATTGGGTTGAAATAAAGATATAAAAGATATAATTAACATTAGGATTAAATAAAATTAACAGGATGACAAAAGAAACCTACCTCTTCCATCGAATCACATTTCAAAAGGGAAGAGGAGGAGACAGGACAGGAAATTAGGTCATACTGTGACCTCGCATCACTTAAAGGAGAAGCGCACCTTTAGATCAGGTATCATAAAACGTATATGAACAATTTTGTGTGAATTATAACAATATTTACTAGTATACTTTGTATACCTGTTACACAAGGCACCATTTACAGTATATACAGCACAGGGTTGGGTGTACGTGGTTCCTAAACAAGAAGAGAATAATGTTATATTCAGTATAACATGTATGTATTCAATATAAACGTATTAAATGATACATAATTTCCATTATTATTTGCTTTTAAGTCACAATTTGAAACACAATTTTACTCACAACTGAGGGGACATTAAGGGCTGGATATAATGATAATATTTTCTTTGTGGAGTGATGTTTCATATAGTCTGTCCTCTCACTCTTTGTCCGTGTCATTTAGTCCTCTAAAAGGATTTGGTGATCTCCAAGCATTTGGTTTTCATTTTATCCAAGTGGATCCCAATGCTGTAATCATCTTCTCCTGAATAAATCTACCCACAAAAATATGTCTGCTATTCTTAAAAAACTTAAGTTGATTCTGTCTGGGACACTTACCCCAACTGCCCTTGACCTCTTTTGATACACATCTTGGTCAGACAGATTGTCCATCTAAAAAAACAAAAGAAATATATTATTAAGCAAGTGTGTAATTTTAGAGAATGGTGGAGAGTAAAAACAGTTCTCTATATTTCCAGGTCTCCAACAAGCGAACAATTCAACAAGGTGTGCTCAGCCATTGTTACAAAATACCAGTGCCCGGTTGCATAAAGCACCTTAAGTGTAATTTTCCCATAAGATCGCCCTTATGTTTCCCTTTAAACTTAACGGTTATTTTCTGCAACACCCTTAAGTGTTACTTAAGGGTTTCTTTAGGCGAAACATCATAAACCCTAAGAATATCCCTTAAGTAATCCTTTTAAAAACGATGTGTTGCATAAAGCCCCTTAACTGTCATTTCCCTAAGTATAACATAAGGTTTGGAAAACTTCACCTTTTTCCCCAAGTGTTACAAGGAGTGAGCAGGTTCAATCCAAGTATTCTAACAAGACACGATCGACTGCTTTATATGATGAACAAATTGTAATTTAGGTGTTTATTCACATAAACATTGATGGAATTACATACGTATTTATATCTCTTATGGTCAACGGATGCGGAAATGTGTGCATCACGTGCAAGAACAAATCTCATTGGTTCTGTGTTTGTATGCGCACATTCAAGCTTCCAAAACAGCCTTATTCAGTCTTTCAATGAATGGACATAAATGATGAGAGAATATTAAAAATATCTTTATTTGTTATCCAAAGATGAATGAATGTCTTATGGGTTTGCAATGACATGAGTGTGAGTGAATGACGGCAGAAATCCCAATTTTAGTATTAACAAATAACGTGTCCATGGCAACAGCAGAATTTTATAATGGCAAAACCTGGATTGCTGTCGTGAAACACTTAACGGTTTCTTTTACCTAAGAAAACAGGTATTATACAACACCCTTAAGTCATTCCCTTAGTTAAGGAGAAATCACACCTTACAGTATTAGTTCACTTTCCATTTAAATTTTCCTGATAATTTATTTCCATGTCATCCAAGATGTTCATGTATTTCTTTCTTCAGTTGAAAAGACATGAAGGTTTTGATGAAAACATTCCAGGATTATTCTCCTTATAGTGGACTTCACTGGACCCCAAATGGTTGAAGGTCAAAATTACAGTTTCAGTGCAGCTT
This sequence comes from Chanodichthys erythropterus, assembly GCF_024489055.1. Lineage (NCBI taxonomy): Eukaryota > Metazoa > Chordata > Actinopteri > Cypriniformes > Xenocyprididae > Chanodichthys > Chanodichthys erythropterus. The sequence continues at coordinate 17,472,068 of NC_090226.1, forward strand.
CAAAGAGCTTTAAATGATACCAGATGAGGAATAAGGGTCTTATCTAGCGAAACGATCGGTCATTTTCTAATTTGTTTTTAAAATGTATATGCTTTTATATAAACAAATGATCTCCTCTTCAAGTGGTTCTGCCATTTCCGTATTCTTCAAACAGCATACCCTATACGTCCTTCGCCTTCCCTATTCAACTTATGGAACGAATGCAGCACCAGTTCCGTTTTTTCCGTAAGTAGAATAGGAAGGCGTAGGGACATACAGCATGCTTTTTGAAGAATACGGAAGGGCGGTTGTGCCGCAACCACATGAAGGAGATCAATTGATTATAAAAAAGCATATACATTTGATTTTTTTTAGAAAATGACCAATCTTTTTGCTAGATAAGACCCTTATTCCTCATCTGGTATCATTTAAAGCTCTTTGAAGCTGCACTGAAACTAATTAATTTTGACCCACAACCGTTTGGGGTCCACCTAAGTCCACTATAAGGAGAAAAATCCTGGAATGTTTTCATCAAAAACCTTAATTTCTTTTCGACTGAAAGAAAGACATGAACATCTTGGATGACATGGGGTGAGTAAATTATCAGGAAAATTTTATTTGAAAGTGGACTAATTTAAGATATTTTGTTGAAATCCGATGGCTCAGTGAGGCCTGCATAGCCAGCAATGACACTTCCTCTCTCAAGATCCATTAATGTACTAAAAACATATTTAAATCAGTTCATGTGAGTACAGTGGTTCAATATTAATATTATAAAGCCACGAGAATATTTTTGGTGTGCCAGAAAAACAAAATAAGGACTTAAATAGTGATGATGAGTGTGTCGAATCAGCAGTTCGGAGCGCCAAAGTCACATGATTTCAGCAGTTTGGTGGTTTGACGCGCAATCCGAATCATGATTCGACACGCTGATTCATAACGCTCTGAAGCTTAAAGGGGGTATAATGCTATATTCTGACTTATTTACACTGTTAAAGGGTTGGATTCTCATGCTAAACATGGCCAAAGTTTCAAAACACGAGTTGGACGAATGACGGAGTACTGTATTTCTGTGCCAAAAATACTACACCAGCTTCCTGCAGCAGTGTTTTGAATTTGGCCATCACTAAATAAGTTGTTATTTAGTTTTTTTTGGCACACCAAAAATATTCTCGTCACTTTATAATATTAATATTGAACCACTGTACTCACATGAACTGATTTAAATGTGTTTTTAGTACATTAATGGATCTTGAGAGAAATGTCATTGCTGGCTATGAAGCCATCGGATTTCAACTAAAATATCTTAATTTGCATTTCGAAGATTAATGAAGGTGTTACAGGTGTAGAACGGCATGAGGGTCAGTAATAAATGAACTAACCCTTTAAGGTGCTTTATGCAACCGGGCACAGTTCTTAAGAGACAAGACTGGAAGAGTGTATGTAAGAACATGTCAAAGAGCCCTTCAGTTTATATATATTAGCTATGTAAGTGAAAAGGTGTTATTTCATTTGGCATACTTACATCTACAATACTTGCCATATTTTTAGTGTCACAAGTCCTTGGACCCTTGGTAAAATAACCCATTTCCTTACTTTGCTAAACCTGCTACGAATTTAATTTAGTCTTTCAATACCAGCCAAATGTGATCTTTCTTGAATTAGTTTTTAAGCATCTCATGCCATGTGTCACTTACCTGGTTCCTTACCTGTTCGTCTCATAATTGAGATCCCTCACCTTCATCATCCTTTGTCTTCAGTCCAGACCAATCCGCTCACCATCATCTACAAATACAAAGAGACTGTTATCATCCAGCTGATTTCATTCAACCTGTCATCATTCAATCTACTAACCTGTTTATTCACCTCCCCATCTCTGCCACCTGCAATAATAAACCTTTTGTGAACTGTATTACGTTGTCTCCTTCTGTCCGTGACACCATGACTCCTTTAAAAATAATATTATTTAAAATACTATAAAAGGCTGGGCTATGTTATAATGCAGGGCTCTTTGACACGTTCTTAAATACACTCTTCCAGTCTTGTCACTTAAGACTGGTTTTTGGTAACCAGGGCTAAACTAACCTTGTTGTATTGTTTGCTTGCTTTACCTGAAATTAAAGAGAGGCAATTTTACCCTCCATCTTTCTTTAAAATTATGCACTTACCTGTACTTCACTGTGGGAATTAACATATATATGTGCACATCTGATCAAACAGATTATTTTTTAACTCCATTTGCTTTGTGATAAAAAAGAAGTAATAAATACATTTTATAAAGAAAAAAATCTCCACTCTCCTTAAGTTTTTTTGTATTGCTAGTGGGGTAGCTGATAAATTTCTGGTCACCCTGTTTGAGCAATACGTTGTGTTGAGATTGATCCATGTGAAATACCAAATCAAGTCCTACAGAAACAAAACTGCAGAGAGGTGCATGTTATAATGGTACTACTAACAGCTCAGTAATTTGTAATGATAGCAATATAGTTTAGCTAAAAGTATGTGGAAACCTAACCATCACACCTATACAAGTTGATGGGCATCCCATTCCAAAACGGGAATGCAATATAAGTTTAAAGCAATGTAAGTTGTTTTGGATAACAGTGTCAACTAAATACATACATGTGAGAAAATGCTAGTCACTGAATTCTTCAGTACAACCTATTAAGTAATTAAAAAATGTTAATAATAATTAATAGAGGTGTCCACATACTTTTTTAAAACTTTAAGAGTAGATGTAATAAACTTACACATGAATGGTGTTTGTGGTCTTGGTAGGCATCTCAGTCTTTAGGTTTTCTTCTAATCTTATGAATTTAACTTGATCCTTCAATTTAGGGAATATTTTAGGTATCATAGTTTTCAGTTAGGTTCATTCAAGTGTCTGCATCAATTCCATTGTCTGTTAAAACAACAGGATTCAATAGTAGAATGTCATATCTGCTTAACTGTGAAAATGTCTGTTTTGCTGCAATAGGAAGTTAAACAGAGTGTGCATTTTTGTGAGATAAACCTTGAAATGTAGGGATGATCACCTGGAAACTGTTGCCATCAACCAGTCAGCCACATGGATTTTCCAGTGAATCAGCTCTGAGCTCATTCTTGCCTCTATATGCAGAGAAATATTGCAATTTAGAAAACAATGCGTTATAAAATATGAATAAAAATAAACTTTTCATTTTTACTAAATTCTCTCTCTCTCTCTCTGTGTGTGTGCGCAAACACACGCGCACACACAGTAAGGATAAAAAACGGCAAAATATCTTGAAATAGTACATGTGGAAAAGGTGTAGTAAGTGGTACACCCGGAATTATTTCTCCAGGCCGTTAAATTGACAATATTGTGGCCGCATTAACACGACGTGTCTGCTTAGGCCCGTCGTCATTTATTCATTATCACACACCTTAAAGTTATTATGACATTAAATAGGTGTTTCATAGCTTTTCAAAAAGTTAATAGTTTATTTGAGACGTTATGTTGTCTTACCTCAGATTTTTGTGTCGTTCCGCTCAGTCCCACTCGGTCCCTGCTGCTGCCGCTTCAAAATTTGTAACGGTTTTTTCCACGTGACCACTGACATCATTGCGCGAGAGAGACTTGTGGAGATTCAGTGCATTGCGTTGCGTACCAAAGCCCAGATACAGAAAACATTTAAAGCATTTTCAAGGATTTGCTTATTCATGCTTAAAAACGAAACAATATTAATAATCTCGTTTACTTTGAGTGAAAATAATGTACTTTTGAATTGCTAGTTATTTGTCAGTATTCTTATTTTGTAAAAACATTTAGGCACAAGCAATCTCAGCACATAAATGATTAACAACAGCTGTAGTAAAAGCAATAGTAGTAGTAGTAGTAGTAGTAATGATGATAATAATAATAAACTAAATAAAGAAAAAAATAATCTTCCTGATGAAACCTTACACAATACAATTATGAAATGTTTTCTAAAACATGAGCTAATAACAAAGTAGATAAAGTTGGAACAGAAGGAGAGATGAAACATAAAATAAATTGCCTGTGCATCACACTTTACTCATGATTTTTGCTCTAAAACTGCATAGTGTCCTTTTCAATTGGGGAATATTTATACGGTTGTCTAAGCGGAAGATATTGAACACAGTCTATTTTTAGGGCTAAGAATTTCACGTCACCTCTCCATTTAACATTGAACAGCTTCTTGTCCATTTATGAATGTAAAACTGAATTTTTATTCTTGGTCTTCTTAGTTTATGCTTTAAAAATGGACAAAAAACATGGTGTCTTTCAATGTTATGATGCAATTTATAGAAATGTGCGGGGAGGTCCGGGGTACAGATGAAACACTGTATCGACTGTACACTCCAATCATATTAGAAAAGGTTCATAAACGAACCTTAACTACACACAGGTTCTAATATGAACCCTGTTACCACAACAAAGGTTCTAAAAAGAACTTCCAAATAACCATTTTACCTGTAAGTTCAACTTTGAACCTTTTTGATAGTTAGAAGTTCATATTTGCACTGTAAAGTTCTTTATTGAACTCCAAAGGTTCGACCTCTTCTAAGAGTGTACCAATGTATACTTGAACGATCACTTAACCAAGAGAAATGCAGATATTGCTAAAAAAGCTAGATACTTAAGGAAACAAAACAAAATTCAGAATACTTGGGTTATGAACTGTAAAATACACATCAGACTGAAGGGTTCTCCTGAAGAGGCTAAAGTGTTGGTAGTTAAAGACATAGAGGACTTGAAAAAATATGAATAAAGATAATATTTGTTTAATGAGGGGGAAAAAAGTGCTTCTGTGTATACTCATACAATGACATCCAATTATAATTCGTCTACTACAAATGATAAAGATATAGGGTTACAACAAAGGATTCTGGATTATAAGCACTTGGAACTGAAATCGATAGAATACACTGAACATAAAACACTAGACTTGGAAGATCAATTAGACCCTGAAAATTAGTTTCTATCGTCTAACAATATTAATTGCAACTACTATCTTGAAGATGATTACAATAACACTGTTAAGTCTGAAGGTAAATTTTCAATTATTCACTTCAATAGTAGAAGCATGTATGCAAACTTTAATGCTATCAAAGAGTATTTACAACATTTTGTACAGCCATTTAGTATTATTGCGCGCTTTCTGAGACATGGTTTAATGATGACAATGGTGTTGATTTTGAGTTAAAGGATTATAATCTAAATTATGTAAACAGAACAAACAAATCAGGAGGAGGAGTTGCATTATACGTTCATAAAAAAATTAAATTTAAAGTAATTGAAAATATGACATTAGTAATAAATGATATACTTGAATGTGTATCAATAGAAATTATCAATGAGAAAAAGAAAAATTTTATAGTAAGTTGTATATATAGAACACCAGGCTCAAGTTTGGAAATATTTGCAAATTGGATGGAGAAAACATTCTCTGTAATAAGTAATAAGAAAATTTTCATTTGTGGGGACTACAATATTGATTTGATTAATCCGAATAAACATACATCAACTGATGAATTTATTAATAGAATGTACAGTATGAGTTTATACCCAACTATTACAAGACCGAGTAGAATTACATCGCATAGCGCTACCCTTATTGACAATATCTTCACAAACAATATGGAGTCTATAAATGTTAGTGGCTTAATGATTTGTGACATAACTGACCATCTTCCCGTCTTCACACTGTATGATGAGAAATTTGACTATAAGAAATCATTCCAAAAAACAATGTATAAACGACTTAGAACTGAGGAAGCAATTAACTCACTTTATCATGACTTAACAGAGCAAGACTGGAATAATGTATATATAGAAGAAAATGTAGATTGTGCTATATAATTAATTAATTTCTTAGGAATTTTCAGTTCAGCATATAATAAAAACTGTCCAATTCATCACATTAGTATAAAGAACTTAACTACAAAATCCCCATGGTTAACAAAGAGTTTACAAAATGCTTGTAAAAAGAAAAATACTTTATATAGACAATTCATTAGATTAAGGACTGAAGAATCTGAACATAGGTATAAAATGTATAAAAATAAACTGACTGATATAATAAGAACCAGTAAGAAATTATATTATACCAACCTATTGAATAAAAATAAGAACGACACTAAAAGGGTATGGGGTATATTAAATAATATAATTAAAAGGGACTCAATAAAGCAGTCATATCCAGACTATTTTATTGATAAAAACAGTGATAATTATAATATGAATGAAATTGTTGATAGTATGAATAAGTTTTTTGTGAATGTTGGGCCGGATTTGGCAGAAAAGATCCCTATTAAAGATAATGAATTGGATCACATTCAGATTGAGATAAATTCAAAGACAATATTTTTGTCTAGTGTAAATGAAGCTGAATTAGTGGATATAGTTAATAAATGTAAAAATAAGTCATCTACAGATTGTTTTGATATAGATATGACATTAATTAAAAAAATCATATATAGTATATCCAAACCTTTAACTTACATATGTAATTTATCATTTCAAACAGGATCATTTTCCAATAATATGAAAATTGCGAAAGTAATCCCTCTACATAAAAAAGGAGACAAACACATCTTTACAAACTATAGACCTGTCTCTCTGCTTCCTCAGTTTTCTAAAATTCTGGAGAATCTTTTTAATAGTAGATTATAAGTTTATAGATAAATATAGTATAATTAATGAAAGTCAGTATGGGTTTAGGTCAGCAAGGTCAACATCAATGGCCATAATCGATGCAGTGGAGGAAATTACAAATAGCTTAGATAAAAAAAAGTATGCAGCTGGAATATTCATTGACTTAAAAAAAGCCTTTGATACTATTAATCATTCAATATTATTAAAAAAACTGGAAAGATATGGCATTAGGGGAGTGGCTTTGAACTGGATCCAAAGCTATTTAACCGAGAGACATCAGTATGTGCAGATGGGTGAGTTCAAATCCGGATTATTGGACATTGTTTGTGGGGTTCCACAAGGTTCTATTTTGGGACGAAAGTTGTTCAATTTATATATAAATGACATATTTAATGTATCTAAATTATTGAAACTAATTCTATTTGCAGATGATACTAATATATTTTATTCTAGTGATAATTATGATAATTTAATATATCATATAAATAATGAATTAATGAAACTAAAATCATGGATGGACATTAATAAATTATCCCTGAATTTAGATAAAACTAAAGTAATGTTTTTCGGAAATTATAATGGAAATTTAAACCTAGGAATAAATATAGATGGTATTGTCATAGATGCAGTCTCCGAAATTAAATTCTTAGGAGTAACTATTGATAGTAAACTAAGTTGGAAACCACATATCAGACACATGCAAAGCAAAGTTTCAAAAAGTGTCTCAATTATTAATAAAACTAAATATTTTTTACAATACAATGCATTGTATACAGTGAGGAAAATAAGTATTTGAACACCCTGCTATTTTGCAAGTTCTCCCACTTAGAAATCATGGAGGGGTCTGAAATTGTCATTGTAGGTGCATGTCCACTGTGAGAGACATAATCTAAAAAAAAAAATCCAGAAATCACAATGTATGATTTTTTAACTATTTATTTGTATGATACAGCTGCAAATAAGTATTTGAACACCTGTCTATCAGCTAGAATTCTGACCCTCAAAGACCTGTTAGTCTGCCTTTAAAATGTCCACCTCCACTCCATTTATTATCCTAAATTAGATGCACCTGTTTGAGGTCGTTAGCTGCATAAAGACACCTGCCCACCCCATACAATCAGTAAGAATCCAACTACTAACATGGCCAAGACCAAAGAGCTGTCTAAAGACACTAGAGACAAAATTGTACACCTCCACAAGGCTGGAAAGGGCTACGAGGAAATTGCCAAGCAGCTTGGTGAAAAAAGGTCCACTGTTGGAGCAATCATTAGAAAATGGAAGAAGCTAAACATGACTGTCAATCTCCCTCGGACT